>NC_068938.1:68111456-68411456 GCF_016801865.2 Culex pipiens pallens | reverse complement strand
TATTTAACATATTTAAAGTATTTAAAGTATTTTAAGTATTTTAAGTATTTCAAGGTATTTTAAGTATTTTAAGTATTTTAAGTATTTTAAGTTTTTTAAGTATTTTAAGTATTTTAAGTATTTTAAGTATTTTAAGTATTTTAAGTATTTTAAGTATTTTAAGTATTTTAAGTATTTTAAGTATTTTAAGTATTTTAAGTATTTTAAGTTTTTTAAGTATTTTAAGTTTTTTAAGTATTTTAAGTATTTTAAGTATTTTAAGTATTTTAAGTATTTTAAGTATTTTAAGTATTTTAAGTATTTTAAGTATTTTAAGTATTTTAAGTATTTTAAGTATTTTAAGTATTTTAAGTATTTTAAGTATTTTAAGTATTTTAAGTATTTTAAGTATTTTAAGTATTTTAAGTATTTTAAGTATTTTAAGTATTTTAAGTATTTTAAGTATTTTAAGTATTTTAAGTATTTTAAGTATTTTAAGTATTTTAAGTATTTTAAGTATTTTAAGTATTTTAAGTATTTTAAGTATTTTAAGTATTTTAAGTATTTTAAGTATTTTAAGTATTTTAAGTATTTTAAGTATTTTAAGTATTTTAAGTATTTTAAGTATTTTAAGTATTTTAAGTATTTTAAGTATTTTAAGTATTTTAAGTATTTTAAGTATTTTAAGTATTTTAAGTATTTTAAGTATTTTAAGTATTTTAAGTATTTTAAGTATTTTAAGTATTTTAAGTATTTTAAGTATTTTAAGTATTTTAAGTATTTTAAGTATTTTAAGTATTTTAAGTATTTTAAGTATTTTAAGTATTTTAAGTATTTTAAGTATTTTAAGTATTTTAAGTATTTTAAGTATTTTAAGTATTTTAAGTATTTTAAGTATTTTAAGTATTTTAAGTATTTTAAGTATTTTAAGTATTTTAAGTATTTGAAGTATTTGAAGTATTTTAAGTTTTTTAAGTTTTTTAAGTATTTTAAGTATTTTAAGTATTTTAAGTATTTTAAGTATTTTAAGTATTTTAAGTATATAAAGTATTTTAAGTATTTTAAGTATTTTAAGTATTTTAAGTATTTTAAGTATTTTAAGTATTTTAAGTATTTTAAGTATTTTAAGTATTTTAAGTATTTTAAGTATTTTAAGTATTTTAAGTATTTTAAGTATTTTAAGTATTTTAAGTATTTTAAGTATTTTAAGTATTTTAAGTATTTTAAGTATTTTAAGTATTTTAAGTATTTTAAGTATTTTAAGTATTTTAAGTATTTTAAGTATTTTAAGTATTTTAAGTATTTTAAGTTTTTTAGGTATTTTAAGTATTTTAAGTATTTTAAGTATTTTAAGTATTTTAATTATTTTAAGTATTTTAAGTATTTTAAGTATTTTAAGTATTTTAAGTATTTTAAGTATTTTAAGTATTTTAAGTATTTCAAGTATTTTAAGTATTTTATTTATTTATTGATTTATTTTTGTCCCCAGTGATCACCGGTAACCGGTGACCTGTTCTGAAGTAACCAGGTTGGGCCAGAGTACGTTGGCATCACTTAAAATGGCCAAAGATTTGAATTTCATGAATTTTGATATGTCACATGACAGGGTTTCTTGCACATTCCAAAATGTCCCCAGTGACCACCGGTAACCGGTGACCGGTTCCAAAGTGGCCAGGTGGGGTCAGAGTACATTGGCATCACATAAAATGGCCACAGTTTTAAATTTCATGAATTTTGATATGTCACAAGACAAGGTTCCTTGCACATTCCGAAATGTCCCTAGTGACCACCGGTAACCGGTGACCGGTTCCAAAGTGGCCAGGTTGGGCCAGAGTACATTGGCGTCACATACAATGGCCAAAGATTTGAATTTCATTAATTTTGATATGTCACAAGACAGGGTTCCTTGCACATTCCGAAATGTTCCCTTGTGACCACCGGTAACCGGTGACCGGTTCCAAAGTGGCTAGGTGGGGCCGGAGTACATTGGCATCACATAAAATGGCCACAGTTTTAAATTTCATGAATTTTGATATGTCACAAGACGAGGTTCCTTGCACATTCCGAAGTGTCCCCAGTGACCACCGATAACCGTTGACCGGTTCCATAGTGGCCAGGTGGGGCCAGATTACATTGGCATCACATAAAATGTCCTCCGTTTTTTCACAAAACAGGGTTCCTTGTCAATTCCGATATGTGCACGATATAGTAAATGTACAGAAAAAGTAATCCGGAAATTGTGAAAATCGTACCATGAAATCGTGAATATTACGAGTTTTACTTTACGAATTTTTGAACTATGCATATTGGGCACGAATAAACCAGGAGCCGTGAATAAATATGCATGATTAGACATGCCCGAATACACACGTAAACGTGAATTAAATTCATGATTTCATAAAAAAAAATCACGAATTCATGAAATTTATGCATGATTTCATGAAGTTTATACATGATTTCACGAATTTTATTTACGCCTTCAAAAATAAATCGTAAAAAATATCCCAGAACTCATGAATTTTGTGCACGAATTCATGCATAAAAAATCATGATTTCATGAATTTTATGCATGAAATCATGACTATTTATTCACGAGGTATATTTTTTTGACCGTAATCATGAATTTTTATTCATAAAATCGTGAATATTTTTCACGACTGCATGCATCCATTTCATGAAATCATGAACTTTATTCACGTTTACGAGTGAAATCGGTCATGAAAAGTCATACATATTTATTCACGATTCCTGGATAATTCGTGCCCAATATGCATAGTTCAAAAATTCGTAAAGCAAAAATCGCGATATTCACGATTTCATGGTACGATTTGCATGATTTCCGGAACACTTTTTTTTCCGTGCGGCCGTGTGCAAAAAGGTAAACAAACCAACGCCGTGTCGACCGCCATCGCGCAGGGAAGCGTGAGCGCAGAAGGCATCGACAAAAAGTTACTACATCCCGGATATGTTCCGAGATCACCAGTGCGAACCCGTTCAGGTACTTCCGGTGCCAAGACCAACACGTCAACATCCGCCAACATTCCCATCAGGAACGAGTTCCAGATGCTGAGCGACGACGAAGAAAACAACAACAACAACACCGACGGTAGCAGTTCTACCGACGACGACGAATACGATGGACGTGCACGGAAGAAAGTGTCGACGTCAACAACGAACAATTCTCCAAAGGAACGTAGATCGGCAAAGTTGGCAAAGAACCACCTCCAATCTATGTTTTGGACACGTTGGCGGACGATATTGACGAGTTGCTGGAAGGCCTCGGATATTGTCTGAAAATCGGTAAGTCGTCAGTGCAAGTCTACACATTTGACAACAAGAACTTCGACCTGGTTGTGGAGAAATTGAAGCGTAAAAACTTCAAATTCTACACATTCGACCCCGTGCAGAAGACAGCCGTTAAGGTCGTCTTGCAGGGGTACCAAGACCGCCCGATCTCCGATCTCAAGAAGGACCTCTCGGGTGCTGGAATAACGCCGCGTGACATAAAAGTGCTCTCGCGGAAGACAACATTAACAGGTACACACACACTGTACCTGTTGTACTTCGACCGCGGCACCGTCAAGATTCAAGACCTGCGGTGAACTAAGGCGTTGGACGGGTTTTGGGTAAACTGGCGGTTCTACTCAAAGAACCCGTCGGACGCAGCACAATGCCACCGTTGCCAGAAATTCGGCCACGGCTCGCGGAACTGCAACCTCTCGCCCCGCTGTGTGAAGTACGGTGAATCACACCTCTCTGAGGCGTGTGCACTGCAGTGCAAGGCGGACCTGGGGGACAAGGCAGAGCAAACCAAGGCGCGCATCAAGTGCGCCAACTGTGGAGGTAAGCATACCAGCAACTACCGTGGATGCAGCGCACGGAAAAACTACCTCGAGAAGCAGGAAAAGAGGAAGAAGAAAGCAGCAGCGTCCCACCCTCCTCAGCGAAGCACGAGCGTAACCGTGCCGGCAGCTGATCATCGTACGGTTCCAGCGGAAAACTCAGCGTTCCCTCCTGGTTGGGGGCGATCGTTTGCCAGCGTGGTTGCTGCCGGTAGCGGCAATGCGGCCCAGCAAGAAGTTACCGGGGAAGATCTCTTCACCCTGCCAGAGTTCTTTGCTCTCGCGGGGGAGATGATGTCGCGGTTTCGGACCTGCCGCAACAAGGCGGAGCAATTTCTAGCCCTTGGGGAGCTGATGATCAAGCACATCTACAAATGATAAAACACTGTGATTTAGTTATAAGCTTTTTCTCTTTCTTTCCCCTTTCCTTTGCAATTTTAGCAAGTTTTTTTTTTTAATTTTTCTTGCTCTAGTTAGTGCCTTAGTAATAGAAATAATTGGATTATGATGCAACACACAGCTGAAAGGAACTCCAAAACTCTGTTATGAATTGCAAAAGAACTGATTGTATCTTGATTATTCACCAATAAAACCGAATTGAGTTGAATTGAAAAGAATTGGAAAGAAAAACTCCTAAAATTCAAGAAAATTTAATATTTGGAAGTTGGGATCAGCTGTTAAAGTAATATTTTCTTTTCAGTGCAAAAATGTAAAACAAATTAATGTTACTAAATGAATACAGTTAATAATAAAACAAAAAGTACAACAAAGATAAAGAGCATTTAGCCATACCACTTAGAATGTAAATGAAATGTATTATTATATGAATGTTCAATAATGATGACTGACTGTTATGAAACTAACAAAAAAAATCAAGTTAAATTATATCAATATAAGTTTGCCATAGTATAACTAAGATTTCTAGGTTTTTTTACCAACAACTCCATGCATTCCAATTTAGGTCTCTTATTCTTCCAAAATCAGCACTTTGGCAAAACTTTGTCGCCAAGATTGCACTTTTTCTCGAGAGACGCTTCTCTCGTAAAAGTAATCTTTTACATTAAACACCCCCCTGCTTCATGTCTCCCCTTGATTTTTCCTCCCACCAAACTTGGCAAACTGTCTGCACCGGAATTGATAACCAGTGTAGCCATTTATCTTGGCAAAGCGCTAAAAGTCAACCAGCAGCAGCAGCTCGAAAACAACAGCATAAAAGCAGCTCGGGAAAAAATGTCACAACCTTCGCCGTTTAGTGAGGGAGGGGGCAAACAAGTGCAAGGCCACCCCCTCAAGCCAGGAACGGGGAAAAAATAAATTGTTCTGCAGCTTTCGGCCTGGTTTTCCAACGTGGCAACGACAAAAAAGTCGTGGGAGGCTGTAACGGTAATCCTTGAGAGGAAGAAAAACAGCTTGATTGCCCCACTCCCCCGATGGTCGAGGATTTGTTCCTACTTGCAGCTTGAGTGTCGCTAATCGTCATTACCACTTCCTCCGCTTTTTATGTACAAGGAAAAAGTGGAGACACTTTGCGGCAGTTTCCCGGTGAAAAACGAGGAAATTGGTGACTTGCTAAGTTGGGCGTGACCTCCTTAACAGCTGCACTTTGGAAAACTATTCTTGCGCTGGTAATTAACAAGCAGATTACATTATTTGCAAAGTCGTTTCAAGGTTAATTGCTGTGGGACTGGCACAGAAAACTTGAATGTAATGCAAATAAATATTATTCAGAAATTTTTTATCGCTCAAATAATGAAAAATAATTAAAAACACACAATTCCTTCTAAGACACAATCTGCTTCACCAAATAAATTTCACAAACTAATGCAAATGTTTTCTCTCCAAATGTCTCCCATTATTTGCAGTGGTCGTCGAAGAGCCCGAGTTTACGGACGTAATCGAGAACGTTACAGTGCCTGCCGGACGGAATGTCAAACTGGCGTGCTCCGTCAAGAACCTAGGATCGTACAAGGTAAGGGAAGAGTGTTACGTCACCTTAAACAAAAACCATACACACGTGTGGGTACCCGAACGAAATTGCTTTTCCGCTTAAAATAACATTTGCCCTCAATACGTAATCCTTGCCCCCCGAAAACCTCAAGCGAGAGAGAGGAAAAATCACGTGCAATAAAACGAAATCTGTTTTATTAAAATTGTTATCTTTTAATAAAAAGCCCTGCGCGTTGCCGCAACCCGAAATGCCCGTTAAAGATAAATATGCAGCATTCATGGATATTTTCCTAATAAAAATTCACATTTATTTACATCTTCTTCACGCAAGGTGTACTCGAACGAGCAGTACACCAACATTCAGCTGACTGACGTGCTGGCAGACCGTTCAAGACGTCCGTTGCTTGAATCTTGTGCGGGGTGAAATGAAAGCGGGGCAGAACGATGATGATGATGCCCTGTAAGTAAAAGCCTGAAGACGGCTGATTTCAAGAAGCCAAACCAGCATCCGTAGTCAGGAAGCTTGAGCTGTTGGCCGGCGGTGGAAGCTATATTTACATTCATCCACCGTCAGACAGACGGCACGGACCAACAACTTTTGGGAGGAAACCGTTTCTTACGTGAGATTTTTGCAAAAATATGAGGGGGAAAGTTTTGGACGGTGTGTAGAACTATCAACTTTAATTTATTAAAAAAAAAAACAGGTTTTGAAAAAAACAGACCGAAAGAGCAATACAAGACTAAATCAAACACAAGAATGTATGAGAAAAACATGACCAAGGTTCATTTCGCCCTGAGACAGCCAATACAGAATTCAAATTAAATAGACAATAAAAAATAACAAAACACAGAAAGAATGAGACAATTATAACAGTGTAAGATATTTAAAATGAGAAGTTATGGCAGAATGATGCAGACTTAGAAAATGAGATAATAAAACCAAAACAAAGTGAAAATTCCTAGAAAAAAATAGACAAACAAGACAGAGTGAGTCAGGTTAGACGGTATGAGACATTCAAAGCCAATAAAGATGCACATGACAGAGTGAGTCAATCAAACCACAAAATAAGACAGAATGAGACAAACTACTCAAATGAAAAAAACCAAATGAGACAACCAACACAAAAAAAGACAGAGGGAGACAGGCATAGAACAAATCAAACAGAACAGAATAAAACAGATAATGCAGTATGAATTGTGGCACACAAATCAAAATAAATGAAAATAACAAAATTACACAGATATGACAGTGAGAAATGAGATAGACTGCGTTAATGAAACAAACAACTTAAAATGAGACAAACAAGACAACGTAGTTTAGCTGAGACGGTATAAGAGAATAAAGACAGAATTAGACATACAGGACAAAGTGAGCCAATCAAGACGAAAAGTAGATAGAGTGGGACAGGCAGAATAAATCAAACTGGACATAGATAGTATAGAATGAATTGTAATGAGACAGACAGGACAAAATGAGACAATCAGAAGAAAATCAGTCAACAGTCCAAGTTAAAATAAATAAATATGACAAAGACTAAACAGAATGAGATAGAATAAACACAAAGAGTCTCACAAGTAAAAACTACTTGAATATGAAATTATGAGACAGAAAGCACAAAACGAGACATTCAAGGCAGAGTGAGACAATTTAGACAAAATTACACAGATATGACAGTATAAGACAATCTGATGAGAAGTTATAATAGAATATCATCGTCAGTGTAGACTAGAAGACAAGACAAAATAAGACAAACAAGATAAAATTAGATAAACAAGGCGGTTGGAGGTAATCAAGACAGAATAAGACACACAGAACATAGTGAGACAGTCAAGACAAAAAGAGCAGACAGAATGAAACGGACAGCTCAAAATGAATCAAACAGAACAAATAAGATAGACACCATAATGAGACAGACATACAGATAGAGTAAAAGAAATCTCTTCGTTACGTTTTTTCTAATTCTGATTTCTAATTTTCTAAACTAAAATTTGGTTTCTCTGAAATGACGAAACATTTTTGCTATCTTCTTAAATTAATTTGTAGGTTTTGTTCAGAACTACACAGAAGAAAAAATCATGGTAAAATTACATATGGGAAGGGGTACATCTTTTATGTCAGAAAAAATGTGTAATTTTATCTCTGAAAATTTGTAATTTTACCACTATTCTGTTGTAATGTCACTTTTTCACTCTAAATTGAGGTAACATTTCATCATAAAAGAGGTAATATTCAACCTTCCAAAATTACACCTTCCAAATTTACAAAAATTTTTGCTGTGTACAAAACGCTTTTTGAAGCTTGCAAAAATATTGTATGGTTTAAGACAGCGGTTCTCAACCTTTTTCGACCAAATTCCCTCATTGGATTACTTTCAAGACCTTAATTCCCCCCCTTAAATTTGTAATTTAGTATCAATTCACAAAAATCATAATTTGGCTTTTATTTATGTAGAATGATTAAATTTTTCACTGCAAAATAAAAAAAAACCCTTGCAATAAAAGAACAAATTCTTAATGATTAGTTTTAACAATTTTAAATAATCTTAGCATGTTGAATAGAATGCAAAATCTCTTTGAAAATATAAAAAAATATCTTAAATAAAGATCTCTTACAAAAAAATTGAAAGCAGCTCAAAATCGAAAAAAAAACCAGAACCTGAGAAAAGTATTTTGATAAAACTTAAACCCTGCTCATGTTTGAAAGAATATCAATGAATTCTATATCACAAACATTTAGTACAGATCTAGAAGGTTTTTTTTTTAATTTTTCCTTCTCTTGCCAAACCCATTGTTAGAATATCCAATTACATCAAAATGAATTATAGTTCAAATCATAGTTGAAAGGAACTCCAAAACTCTATTAGGTTATAAGATATACGGAATTGTTAATTGATTATTTACTAATAAAATAAATTGAAATTGAAAAACATTTAGTACAACTCATTTTTGAAAACCAGAACAAAAATATTCAAGACCTGACATTTATACATTTTTTGTCAGTTATATCTCAGATATTTTTGAAGATGTAACCGAAGGAAAAAATAAATGAATTGTCAAAGATATTCACATATTTCGCTAGAAACTCAAAAATCATTGTAAGCATTAAAACTTCGAAGAAAGTTCCAGGAAAAGATTTAGGTTTTTAGCAAAAACGTTCAAAAACAAAGATTTTCTATTGCATCCTCATTCCTCCCCAAGAATGGCCAAATTCCCCCAGGGGGGAATTCCTCACCGATTGAGGAACACTGGTTTAAGAGTACAGTAAAACCTCGCATAGTGCGCAGGCGTTACGCTTTGTATGTCGTCGATTTCTCATACACGGCATAATATTTGTACAATCTTTTTGAAGCAATTTGTTCTTCTTGTTCCAATCTACAATTAGCTTCAAAAAGATTGCAAAAATATTAAGTCATTTTAGAGAAATTGAAGAAATACAAAGCTGATTAGCTACGCACTATGCGAGGTTTATCTGTAATCTACGAAATAAAAAAAAGCGTAGCGCCACCACGTAAAAAGAGGTTTCTTTGTACTGAAACACAAGACAAAATACATCTTAAACAAGACAGAATGAGATAAATGAAACAGACAACAAATATTTCTTTCAAAAATTTCTTTCAGTTTCTCTAAAGACACACCGTTCCCGCTCTAGACGCACCCAAAACCGAGAGATAACAATCATAACACGCAAATGTTTATCCATTTTTGGAAACCTTCTCCCGTTCTGATCAAACTTGTTCGGTCCACGTGGCTTCAAGTGGTACAAGAGCTTCGATTGCAAGGCCAAGAAACCACATGAGATCCAGAGGAATTCTTTCTTTCTGAAGAAGGAAAGGAGCAGGAGAGAAGGGAGGGGGGGAATGCTCACATTATTCTTCCTCACCTCACGTGTGTGGGGTGGAACACCCCACCTCCCCTCTACAAATTGCCCTGGGTCGGTCTCTTCAAATTTTATGAGGAATAAAAATCTCATACAAAGTACATTTTTATGTTCGTTATGAGATTCTCCACCGTTTCTTCTCCGTCTCCGACGTCTTCGAAGGAAACCAGCAGCAAACAACCCACCTTAGTTGGTGTGGCAGGTATTTCGGGAGGGTTGATTTTTTTCCTTTTTTTCAGTTATGGTTAAGGGATGATGCTTCTCAATGTTGTCGTCGTTTGGGGACTGGTTGAATGAATGAAGGGGAAAAAAACGTAAAAATAAAATCATGCCCTGAAGGGTAAATTATACGCCTCACCGGTGAGATTCGAGACGAAGGTCGGAGATTGGTTTATTATTATTGTTATTATGATGTACCCGTGCGTGACTTGTGGGGGAAGTGACAGATGTGGGAGGAACGGGTATCGTTTGCTTTTTGGAATTGAATTTGAATGATACCCTTTTTGAACTCTATTTTGTGAGAAATTTTAAAAGTAATACAGTTTATATGAAATGAGATGTTTAAAAATGTCTCATTCTATATGGGTAATTCTCTACCAACTCACACGAAGTCGGGAAAAGTTGCCCCGACCCCTCTTCGATTTGCGTGAAATTTTGTCTTAAGGGGTGAATTTTGTCCCTGATTACGAATCGGATGTCCGTTTTTTGATGTCTCGTGACAGAGGGGCGGTACAACCCCTTTAATTTTTTAACATTCGAAAAAAGAAGTGTTTTTCAATGATTTGCAGCCTTAAACGGTGATGAGATAAAAATTTGGTGGCTAAAGGACTTTTATGTAAAATTAGACGCCCAATTTAATGGCGTACTCAGAATTTCGGAAAAAACGTGTTTTCCATCGAAAAAAAAAAACACTAAAAAAGTTTTATAAACTCTGCCATTTTCGTTACTCAACAGTAAAAAAGTTTGGAAAATGTCATTTGAAGGGAAATTTAATATACTTCTCAAATCTACATTAACCCAGAAGGGTCATTTTTCCATTTAGAACAAAATTTTTCATTTTAAAATTTAGTGTTTTTTCTAACTTTGCAGGGATATTTTTTAGACTGTAACAATGTTCTACAAAGTTGTAGAGCAGACAATTACAAAAAAAAATTGATATATAGACAAATTTTTTACAATTGAGTAACGAATAAAGGCAGAGTTTTTAAACAAATTAAGTGTTTTTTTTTCAATGAAAAAAAGGTTTTTTCGGAATTTTAAGTACGCTTGTTTTCGTGGTCTATTTTCATAGAAAATATTATAAGTTGTTCTAAAACATTGAAAAATGCATTCAAGTTGCCCCGCACTCCACTTCAAATTATAGTTAGGGGTCCAACCAATAATGTTATGTCTTCATATTGATCCTGGAAGTCGTCATTTTTGATTGGCAGCATGTTTAAGTTGAGAGATTGATTTTTTTGCCTGAAATTTCTACAAATTTCTCTCAAAATTCTAAAGAAAAAAAAAATAAAAAGCCGCTAAAACCAATGTCTTACTCTCGTATTCAACTGTAGGTGAAATAAAAATGGCGAGTTTTCAAAATTTCTTGTGAAAACTCAATTCTATCACTTGTATCACTGTATCAGCTACTGCCAGCTTTTTTATGTTTCCAAACCTTTTTCATTTTTTATAACATAATTATTTGATTATATTGGCAATTAGCGGCGAGAAATATTAAACTAACCTAGGACAGAAAGAGTTTTTTTATAACAGCAATTTACAAGCAAAATCAATCATTTCCATTGATTTGACTATGTGACGTAAGCGCCATTACTAAGAAAGCTTTTTAATTTTTTCTGCCTTTAATACATCAAAATCCCTTTTTTCTAAATTTTGAAGAAGATCACTTTTTTATAGAAAAAAAAAATAACATTTGTATAAATTTAATATTTTTTTTTTGATAACTCAATTCCAAAAAAAACCTAACTATTTTTTGAAATATTAAAATTTTAAGAAATTTAATTCTTTAACTTGAAAAAACAACGACAAAAGTTGCAAAAAAGCGTCAAATCTAAATCTATTTTTTTACAACAACTTGAAAAAAAAATCAAATTATTTGCTCTACAGCATTGCCTTGGCGTTCAAATTTCAAATAGGAATAATCGAAATAAATATTATTTTTTTAAGTAATAAATTTTCTACGATATTATCAGCAGATGCGTGTCAATATTTGTTCTTCCTAAAAAAACATCGTTTTATATAATCTCCATTATTTTAAACTTTTGACATTGAATACATAAAATATTTTTCGGAATATTTTGTAATCAGCTTTTATTGTTCAAAAGAAGATAACTCGTCAACTGTTGGTCTGATTTGAAATTCTTGATAATGAAATCATTTGGAAATTTTCCAATAAAAATATTTGTAAATTAACAAAATAGTCATAATAGGTATTTGAGTCCTATGTTACATTGATTTCAAAACATTTGAAAAAAAAGTTTAAGTTAAATCTTCATAACGTTTCAAAAGTCTTGAAAAAGATCAAATGAATGGCTCTAGAAGTGCATTCAATATCATAATCGGAACGCGCGATATCCGGAGGCCACAATATATGGTAAACAGTATCGGAGTACGAGAGAACATTATGATTAATCGCATAGCGTACACACATCATATGTACTGCGTTCATCCTCAACGGAGAGCAGAGTTGACAAATTTGCGTATGAAATTGGTCTTGAATTCTAGGGGTGACAACGATAAAAAAGTTGAATATCCATGCTTATTTTCTAATAATTATTTTAGAAAAAAGTGTTTTTGTTTTGTTTAAAATGAAGTTATTTTGTTGAGAAAATCTTATTCACTAAATATCTTTTAATCTTAAACATTTCACTGCAAATGGGGGCTGACTCCCACGGTATGTAAATTGTGTACACAGAGTACATAAATATCGGGACTCCACTCACTCACTGCGATGTGACGTCTTTGGTCGCTGGAATGTTGTCGGAAGCAGCAGCAGCTTATGCATGAATATGGAAACTTATGAAGTCACGGCGTATGTTTTCCCTTAAGAAGGATGATGAAGCCAACATAAATTTACTTTCCCTCATGTTGGGTGAAGCAACATCGGGAAGCTTATTTGTCAATGGGGATGATACGGTTCGCAAGATGGATAACGTAAATATTTTTTTAGGTTTTCCTTTACTGAGAACGTAAGGGAAAGTGAGAGTTTGCGTAGTATTTGAGGAATACTAAATTTTCCACTTTTTCTTCTGCTCTCAATTTCCAGGTGGCGTGGATGCACTTTGAGCAGTCCGCGATCCTCACCGTGCACAACCACGTGATCACGCGGAATCCGCGGATCAGCGTGACGCACGACAAGCATGACAAACACAAGACCTGGTTCCTGCACATATCAAACGTCCAGGAGGAGGACAAGGGCCGGTATATGTGCCAGATCAACACCGTTACGGCCAAGACCCAGTTCGGGTATCTGCACGTGGTTGGTAAGTTTTTGGTCAAACTGAACATAATTTTTATATCCTTTTATTGTTTTCAACTCACCTGCTTGCTATCTTTATTGAAATAAGTACCCAGAGACAACATTGTTATCAATCTCATTATGCAAAAAGCAACAATTTTCCTCGGCCTCCAGCCAAAAAAAGAAAAGAACAACAAAAACATCGTCGAAGGCCGCGTAATCGCGTCGTAATTGCTACCGTTTACTTTGTCGTAATACCCCGGGAATTCAATTTCCGTTTTGCATTTCCACCGGCAACCAGTGGGAAATCCCCGATTGAACTTGGCTTATCTTCCACCTCATGATGGAATGGGGAAAGCGAAACTGACTGACATAAAATTGTTAATCTCTCTCCACTCGGAGTCTGACGAGGACCTGCTGTCTGTCCAAGTACCTCCAGATCCCCCAGAACTCCATTAGGATTCAAGGATATCGATTTCAGAGACGAAAAAAAAAACAATTTGAAGCGACGACGTGATTAGGAGAGAAAAGAAGTGTGTCTCCCATTGTGTTCATGGAAGGTGCAATCGGAATTGAATTATCTCTGGTTCTTTTGCTATACTCCGGGAGGTGTCCCGGCAGCTGATTTCATTACCGATTTTTTGCTACTGCTCGGCTTCTGTCGAGTTGAGGAAAAAAACAGATGACAGGAAAGTACGTGTCTTATGGGAATCAGCTGGGGATTGACGATGTTGAATAAATGAAATAGGATTTTTTCATAAGAGTAAAATTAATTTTAAGATGAAATGAGTTATTTATTAGACAACCAGAACAAACTTAAGATAACAAATTCGGCAAGTCTGATACTTGACACCATGAAAGAAAAGCTCTTTTCGGTCATTTTGCGGGAATCGTAAAAATAGTTCGTCAAGGGGTCTGGTGCAACTTTTTTTTAACATGGTTTTTACCTGGTTTTTAATGATTCTAAAAAAACAAGTTCAATGCATTTTATGATTTTTAATTTGCATGTTTCAATTAAATATTTTCATAATTACAAATATCTGAGTAGGCGGTGGACATCACGTGAAACGGAATTAAATCCAAAAATTTTAGAGAAAGTTGCTTTCCTGGGGCCAAATATTGGACTTGCCGATATTTAATTTTCTCGAATAAATACACGGTGATTTGAAGATAATTTCTGTAAAAATAGTTTTTTAAGCATAAAACTCATTGAAAATGTCTTTAAATCTCCTATCCAACGTTACATAATTCGATTTCCAATCACTTATGTGAGATCCGCAAAAGATTTGAACTAATTACATAACTCATCATTTTGGAAGTCATTGTTTATAATTTTAGATTATTATGTATCATAAGCTTCTTAAACTGGATTCCACAAAATTATTCCATCTGATATAATCAAATTATTGGTAATTTCCAGCCAGAAAATGTTTTTCTAGCCAGAACATGTTCACTAAAAAGCACCGTTTTTTTCCAAAGTTGGAATTACTGTTAACTAGTTTAGTAGCTGTCCCACACTAGAGAAAAACAAAATTAAATTTGTAAGTACTACTGCACTGAACTGCCCATGATCGCATAAATGTCCCATATGCATTTTCATCGTTTTCTTGTTATTGATGCAGTTTGGTTCAAAATTGTGTGCTCTTTCGAAAGAGCCCATAACATCCAGTACTTTGTTCTAGAAATCAGGAGGAAATCCAGTTTTTTCGCGAAAACTTAACACGAAGCCTTATGTATGGAACAAACTTCAAATGCGTTTTTCTCAGCTTGCTGTTTTTGCATATGGGACATTTATGCGAACATGGGCAGTACAATATTGTTTGAAAACAAACAAATCTTTTGATTTTTTTCAAAAAATATGTACCGTCATCAGGGGTGACATTGGGTCTGGGGGTGAAATTGGGTCATACAAATTTCAGCATTTCAGCACCCCTAACCCAATGTCACCCCTGATGACGGTATCATGAAAAATATGCGATGTGATTTAAAATATTTGTAATGCTATTAAATTTTAAGGCATATTTGTTTTTTTATCCAGGGTTTTTTCAAGCCCCAAGAGATTGAGCACCTACTTATAAACCTAATGTTGAAAAATATAAGTAGAATAAGTATTATTCCAATGAAGAAAAAAAAAAACACTTTAAAATTTTATTCAAAGGTAGTAGTAGTTTTTTCCATATTAGTTTTTCCTAGATGGTGGAAAATCAAAATCAAGTGGAAAATCAACTAATAGCAGTTGTCAAAAAGGAAGTGGTGACAGTAAAATTATCTTAAAAAAATGTAAAATTACCTTTTTGAGTAGGATTATAGCATTGTCTCATTGAGGAAACCAAAAATCTATTACAAATTAGCATTAACAAAATCATTACCGTCATCAGGGGTGACATTGGATCTGGGAGTGAGATTGAGTCATACAAATTTTAGCTTTTTTGTATGTCCCAATCTTACCCCCCAGACCCAATGTCACCCCTGATGACGGGATCAAAGGAAGATTGAAGGATTTTTTTTTTTGCAGAATTAAAAATACGAACTAAATATCAACAGAATGGCTTTTTTATATCAGAAAAAAATGTGTAATTTTACTTCTAAAAATGTGTAAATTCACGACTTTTACGTTTTAATTCCAAGTTTTCAGTCTATATAGTGGTAATTTATCATCATAAAAATGGTAGTATTAAACCTTCCAAATTTATACATTTATTTACCTTGTAAGAGTTGTTACTAAATGAGCGTATTGAAACAAATTTCAAAAAATCGGCAAGCTATAGACATTTTTAGTAAAACAAATTTCATTGTTAATGTAAAAAGAGTTGATCCATTCTTTGAATTCGTTTCAAGCTGCGAATTTGACAACCTTTCAACAGCTGATCAGTTCAAAGCTGAGAACAGAGTTTACGAGCGCTTACTTTATTTGAAAAATCAACAGGAGGAAAAAAACAAAATAATATCCGAAATAGAATGCTTTGTATTTAGTTTTGTTAAAAATATAAATTGATTTTTTATGAGAAATCACTTTTTTTAAGTATTTCAGGCATTTTTTTAACTAGGCAAATCTCAAATTTTATAATTGTTTTATTTGACATGTGCCCGTGTGCTTTCTGCACTACATTGATAGGAATCCTAGCAAGCTTAGTACAAAAAAGCACACAGGCATCGATGTATAAACCAGAGAGAAGGGAAATACTCTTTGTATAAACCAAGGGTTTGTTAAGAGCAAGTCCACGAGCAAAGCATACCCATCTCGCATCGACCTCACCAATCTGTGTGAAATTTTCAGGGGTTGTTTGTACATATAAAACTAGCATCTGGCCAAAATATGAGCACTCTAGGTCAACGGGAAGTGGGGCAAGTCGGGACACAAAGTTTAAAGGTTTAAAAACGTCAAAAATCTTAAAAAGGCTATAACTTAGGCAAAATTCAATAAAATTTCAAAATTCAAAATGCATCTGAAAGGGCTTAAAAAATGCAACAAAATGCAGGGTAGAGCATCCTGATTGGTCAAATCTAAAGGGAGTTATTGACATTTTAATGAAAAAATAGCATAATTTTCAAACTCAAATAAAAAAGTGTTCCATCCAGATATCAACTCGGTTCGATCTGCAGCTTGTAGGGGACATTTGGGACTACCATCTGAGACTAAGAACACTTTGGGTAAGGCAGTTTAATATATTAAATAGACACTTTTACTTTTAGTGATTTTTTTGGCTGTAAATATTTGCTCGGGGGACCCCTTAGATCCCATTTTCTGGTGATAATATTATCATATTCGTGTTCCTGAGACAATTTCACAATAGAAACATGCATAAAAATGTGTATTTTGATGCACTTTAAAAAATAAAAGTTAAAAAAAATCTTTGAATCACATTTATTGAAAATCAAGCTCGTTTCCAAGGATACTAGATGACACCAGAAAAAAGAAGCTTCATAATTTTTTTTTAACTTTCATTTTTTAAAGGGTTAAAATGGATCAAAATAAACATTTTTATGCATGTTTCTATTGTGAAATTGTCTCAGGAACACGAATATGATAATATTATCACCAGAAAATGGGATCTAAGGGGTCCCCCGAGCAAATATTTACAGCCAAAAAAATCACTAAAAGTAAAAGTGTCTATTTAATATATTAAACTGCCTTACCCAAAGTGTTCTTAGTCTCAGATGGTAGTCCCAAATGTCCCCTACAAGCTGCAGATCGAACCGAGTTGATATCTGGATGGAACACTTTTTTATTTGAGTTTGAAAATTATGCTATTTTTTCATTAAAATGTCAATAACTCCCTTTAGATTTGACCAATCAGGATGCTCTACCCTGCATTTTGTTGCATTTTTTAAGCCCTTTCAGATGCATTTTGAATTTTGAAATTTTATTGAATTTTGCCTAAGTTATAGCCTTTTTAAGATTTTTGACGTTTTTAAACCTTTAAACTTTGTGTCCCGACTTGCCCCACTTCCCGTTGACCTAGAGTGCTCATATTTTGGCCAGATGCTAGTTTTATATGTACAAACAACTCCTGAAAATTTCAGGCAGATTGGTGAGGTCCAAACGACGTCCCATACAAAGGGGTATGCCCTGTTCGTGGACTCGCTCTTAAATAAATTTGTTTAATTTTTTGAAAGAAACACTGACTGTAACCTTTGAATTGGATTGTTCCAAGTGAATTATTAAATCTGCACACTTTAATCTGAAGTTTCTATTGAGACAACACATACAAAATATAAAAAGATGGAAACAAATGATTTCCTGTCAATGTTTCTTCGGTTCTTCGGTACCAAGTTATTCAAGATTTGATAAATTTTTCCATTGAAAACTACTGCACTTCAAAAAAATTAATAAACCAACTGTTAACAAAAATTTTAAACAAGATTAAGAACTTTTGGATGAGTACAATTTAATATTGAAGGTAACACCACTTAAATCATGTTTACAACAGTTTCCTCAAACATTTTTTATACCTTTTCTGTTCACACTTTCCGGCACACCTTAAACGCCTCTCGAGCGGGCACGCCACTTTAACACCAACAATCGGGTATCGATTTCCGCACACTTCCTAACTCATATCGAATATCCATTCAAGAGCATCATCGCCTCCTTCTCGTCGACGTTGTCAGAGTTCAACGGAAAATCCGCGAATTTCCACCAGCACCCCCTCTAGTTGTGGCGGCTTTTGAAGCCCGGCGAGGGAAGCTACCCAGGAAAAAAAAGTCAATTTAAATTCAAATCGCATTAGGATCATTGCCATCATCCTGAACGTAAATACCTGCCTCCTCTTCACGAAACGTGGCGTGCCATTTTTCGTCTGCTACTTTAGTGGAGTGAACTAGGGGACCATCCATAAACCACGTGGACACTTTTTTGGGATTCTCAACCCCCCCCCCCCTTCGTGGACAATTGTTCATACAAAAAAAATCTTTTTTGTATGGAGCGTGGACAATCGCAATACCCCCCCCCCCCTAAAGTGTCCACGTGGTTTATGGATGGTCCCTAGCTAGTCAGAGCTTGTACTGTACTACATAAAGCTTGAAGCAGCTTGTCACGAGTTGAAACATGGATTAGAATGACTCATTTTTAGACGCTGACTTGAAATGTAACTTGATTTTTTTTTAATCAAAAGTTGTTTGTTTAATTTTTTAACTAACTCTATACAATTATTTTTGTTGTGTTTTCGATTTTCACTGGAATATTTAAAGACACCCTAGAACTAAATTTCATACTCTAAAAAAATCCACAAGGTGTCAGACAGGAAATGTCAGAAGTTGAAAAAAGAAACAGCTCAAACCGACACAAGAAACAATTTCAACGCAAACATTTATTTATTTTCATGTCCCGGCCAGTGTCACACTTTTTTGCCGACTTTTCCTGATTCCCTTCATTTCCTCTTCCGGAAACCGGTGAACCGGAAAATTCATCACCTCCTCATTTTTTGTCCTCCTCCCAGCTTCCTCAATTTCAAATTCGATTTGTGTGCCACCTTCCGTCTCATTTCAAACAAGTTTCCTGTCAATGATTTTGTTTTTCTTCTAACGATGTTTCTGCTTCTTCTTCCGCAGTGCCACCCAACATTGACGACTCGCTCAGCTCGAGTGACGTCATCGTGCGCGAGGGCTCGAACGTGACGCTCAAGTGCCGGGCCACCGGGAGTCCCCTGCCGGCCGTCAAGTGGAAGCGGGACGACAATTCTAAAATAGCTATTAATAAGTCGTTGAGTGGTAAGTTTGTGATATTCTGGGAGGGGAAAATGATTGAGTTTGTTTATCGGGAAAGTTTATCAGAAAATTGGAATATTTTTTTATGAGCCTATCAATCTCATGTAAAGTAGCAACCAGTGAGAAATCCATCAGAAATTTTACAGTCAAAAACTCAAAACAATGATGTAAAATATTGTTGAGAAAAATGTAATCCATTTAAAAAATCATTTACATGCCTAAAAAAAGAGTATCGTTTAACCACTCCTGAAACAAACTGACAAAATAAAAGATTGACTCACTAACTCATTCCTCACCACAAACTCACTCACTCACTAACTCTTTCACTCAATGACTGACTCAATCATTCTCTTGCTCGCTCATTTACTCATTTATTGCTCATTTATGACTCACTTACTTACTTATTCATTTACGTATTCATTCATTTACTCATTCACTCACTAACTCAATCTCAATTTCTACCACACATTGAAACATTTACTCAATCATTCATTAGGTCAACCAATAACTCACTTACTTAGTCATTAACTCACTAACTCATTTACTGACTAATAACTGCTCACTCTTTCATTTACTCACTCACTAAATCTCTCAATTAATCACTTACTCGCTCACTGAATCACTCAATTACTCACTCAACCACTAACTCACTCTCTTACTCACTCACTCACTGACTCACTAATTTACTCATTCACTCATTCACTCATTCACTCATTTACTCGTTTATTCCCAAACTATTTCATTCATATATTCATTTACTCACTTATTCATTTACTCACTCAGTCATTAACCTTTCAGTTTTTAACTCAGTATCTCTCTCAATCACAACTCTCTAAATAACACACTCACTCAAACATTCATTAGGTCAGCAAATGACTCACTTACTGATTTATATTACTGACTCTCTAACTAATTTACTGACTAAATATCGCTCACTCACTCAATCTCTTAATTACTCACTAACTCACTCGGTCACTTACTTATTCACTCATTCACTGACTCACTCACTTACTGACTCAATCATTCATTGGGTCAAAGTCAAAGTCAAAGTCAAAGTCAAAGTCAAAGTCAAAGTCAAAGTCAAAGTCAAAGTCAAAGTCAAAGTCAAAGTCAAAGTCAAAGTCAAAGTCAAAGTCAAAGTCAAAGTCAAAGTCAAAGTCAAAGTCAAAGTCAAAGTCAAAGTCAAAGTCAAAGTCAAAGTCAAAGTCAAAGTCAAAGTCAAAGTCAAAGTCAAAGTCAAAGTCAAAGTCAAAGTCAAAGTCAAAGTCAAAGTCAAAGTCAAAGTCAAAGTCAAAGTCAAAGTCAAAGTCAAAGTCAAAGTCAAAGTCAAAGTCAAAGTCAAAGTCAAAGTCAAAGTCAAAGTCAAAGTCAAAGTCAAAGTCAAAGTCAAAGTCAAAGTCAAAGTCAAAGTCAAAGTCAAAGTCAAAGTCAAAGTCAAAGTCAAAGTCAAAGTCAAAGTCAAAGTCAAAGTCAAAGTCAAAGTCAAAGTCAAAGTCAAAGTCAAAGTCAAAGTCAAAGTCAAAGTCAAAGTCAAAGTCAAAGTCAAAGTCAAAGTCAAAGTCAAAGTCAAAGTCAAAGTCAAAGTCAAAGTCAAAGTCAAAGTCAAAGTCAAAGTCAAAGTCAAAGTATGAAGTCAGAAGTCAAAAATCAGAAGTCAGAAGTCAGAAGTCAGAAGTCAGAAGTCAGAAGTCAGAAGTCAGAAGTCAGAAGTCAGAAGTCAGAAGTCAGAAGTCAGAAGTCAGAAGTCAGAAGTCAGAAGTCAGAAGTCAGTAGTCAGTAGTCAGGAGTCAGTAGTTAGTCCGAAATCAGAAGTCAGAAGTCAGTAGTCATGCGTCAGGAGCTAGGAGTAAGAAATCAGTAGTCAGAAGTCAGTAATGAGTATACTGCAGTCATTATCATCTGAATTCAGGAATCATAAGTCAGTTGTTAGAGTTAGAGTTAGAGTTAGAGTTAGAGTTAGAGTTAGAGTTAGAGTTAGAGTTAGAGTTAGAGTTAGAGTTAGAGTTAGAGTTAGAGTTAGAGTTAGAGTTAGAGTTAGAGTTAGAGTTAGAGTTAGAGTTAGAGTTAGAGTTAGAGTTAGAGTTAGGGTTAGAGTTAGAGTTAGAGTTAGAGTTAGAGTGAGAGTTAGAGTTAGAGTTAGAGTTAGAGCTAAGAGTAAAGCCAGACAGGTTTTTTTTTCGAAAAATCCACGTTCAAGATATTTCAAGACCACTAACCAACATCTGGTCTTCCAACGTCTGCAGTAATAAATTTCCCAACAATTTCTTTTCTTTTCACCAAACACCCAATCCTCTCTTTGTCTTTTTCATTTTAGTGCCCGACTGGGACGGCGAATCGGTGGAGATCTCCAAGATCTCCCGGCTGGACATGGGCGCGTACCTGTGCATCGCCTCCAACGGCGTCCCACCGACGGTGTCGAAGCGCATTAAGGTCAGCGTGGACTGTAAGTAAAACCGATAGTTCCGGCCCTCCCTCTCAATTTTCATTAGGGTTAGAGAAAAAAAATGTGGCGACCCTCCCTCCTTTCTCGAGCGTGTGTGGTTAGCACCTCGTCCAAACGAGGGGAGCAATTTAAATTAAATTCATTTGCATCACATTAAAATTATCCCGAGAACAAAAAAAAAGCGATCTCCTTTCGTCGTTCCCCAGGGGAGTTTTCCGAGAAACGAGAATTAAAGCCCTTCTTGTCGTAAACAGTCACCGACCTTCACGAGTACGATGGCAAAAAGGGGTGAACTGCTGGAGTCTGGAACAGTAGAATTATGGAAATTAAGGGATTGCAAAGTGTTCCTACCAGTTGCTGCTTGTCGGTGGTGTCGGATGACAAGGTGGTGGCTTCGTGGGAGGTTTTGTGGCTGAACAATATGGATTAACTGGCGGGTCGTTAAATTTGTCAACCTTGGCGGAAGTTGTGGTTTTACGGTGGGGGGAAACGATGGGGTGAATAATTAGTTGTTAAATTAACGTGGACGACGGGAGAAATTCAAGGTTGCCATTTTAATATAAATTAAAGTTTTCACAAGCTTCAATCTTTTATGACCTTGCAAATCTAATACGATCATGAATGTTTTTATGGAGCTATTCCATGTCAAATAGGGAATCGGTTGTACCCGACCCTCTCCGATTTCAATGAAACTTTGTAGACATGTTATCCTACGCTTATATAAGCCATTTTTGTGTATATGGAGCCAGTTTCACTCGATAACGACATTTGAGACGGGCGCAAGTGTTTTAAATAGTTTTGAACTTCGTAATTTAAATATTGTTGTACCTCGAAGCCGTTGCATCGTATCAAAAAGTGGTCAGAGTCAAACTTGTAGGAAATTTGACGGGCTTTCCGAAAGAAAGAAAAAAAAAAACACTCCACTTTTATGAGATTTTTTGATTTTTAAGTTTAAAAGTCAAATTTGAAGGTGAGCCCACGATTTTTTTTCATTCAAAATTTTTGTGAAAATAGCCTAAGATGTTACAAAAAGACTCACGAAAAATGCAGGATGGAGCAACTTTCCTATAAAAATACAAAAATCATTTACTGAAACTGTTTTTTCTCAAAAGTGCTCTAAACTTCTAAATTTTCTAAAACCGAACACAAGAGTCGATTCTCCAGACAATTTTACATAAAAGTCTCTATATTGACCACTGTCGTAAGTCCAATCCTTGTGAAGTTACAGCGGTTTTAAAAATAAAAATGTTGAAAGAATGGTTTTTTGATGGTTTTTGGCAATTTCCATATGACAGATACAGCAATATTTTAATTACGAAATACAAAAATATTTAAAACTTTTACGCCCTTCTCAAATGTCATCATCGAGTGTAACTGGCTCCATATACACACAAATGGCTTATATATGCCTAGGATAACATGTCTACAAAGTTTCATTGAAATCGGAGAGGGTCGAGAAAAAAGTACCTAAAAAATTACTGTTTTGGGCTGTAGTTCGGTTTATAAAAATACAATTTATGTTTCTATACCCAAACTTATTGAAAATAAATAGTTTCAATTAAGGTTAAAAAAAAACAGTTTACAGCTGAACTTTGAACTACCAAAAGATTTAAAAGTTTATAGAAAATTATGTAAAAAGGCAAAACAAGTAAAGGATATTATTTGAAGAATAAGGAAAAGGAAATGCTCGATATTAAAATCCAAAAAAGTACTGGTATTCAAATTTCTAGCCTCAATTTTGAAAAAAACATATTAAAGTATCTTGAAAAAATAACTTAAAACATGATTTTTCGCTTTTTTCTAAAACATCGTGTTAACATTATCTTTTTCGATTTGTGGATCCAAACTCATTTAATCATCACGCATTCAAAAAGTTTGAGCTGTCCATTTTACGGTGTCTTTAGAACAAGAACAATTTTTTACGAAGTTGGCAGATTCCGTGTATTTTTTATTTTATAAATTATACCAAAGAAGCAGTTTTGTGTCATTGATTGGTTCACCCATACAAGGCTCCATACAATTTTCGAGAATACGTTGAAAAATCATAAAAATTTAGGTGGCCAGACCTACTGCGTAAAGTTTACCGCTGAGATGATAAGTTGAATTTGGTTGAGTTTAAGCATGGAGGTCAAATATTCAAATATATGCCATTTTGAAATGTTTTAATTAAAAAGAAATCGAAAAGATCAGAAAATTCACAAATTTTTCATTTTTTGCGGGTCGAGTAAAATTTTAAGTTTCAAAAAAAAAAAGAAATTACAAAAAACATAACTTGGCGGCAGTATTTTTGTCCATACTTCTCTTTGGATTTGCGGATTATTGTACCCCTAAAACATATCACAAAACTTCAAAAATGAAAAAATATGGATTTTGGGAAATTGTTTTTTTTTGTAAAATTAAGTTTGCCGAGGACACCAAACCGATCAGAAAATTATTCTAAAGATAAATATTTTTCAGTATTAACGTACCATTTTTGTATGGAGTGCTGCCAAAATTTCATGGATTTTGTATGAGACAAAAAATAGCTTCTTTCCAAAATAAATCAAGTTTTGATGAAAAAAAATCAGCAAGTCTATTTTTTCCTGAAATTTTGCGTCAGAGTACCTTTTTTGATCATTCTTTCTTCGAAAAAGTTATTGAGAATTCCGAATGAACACATTTGTGAAATTTTGCATGACTATGAATTGAATGATCTTAAAATAACATAATTTATCAATATTTGATCACTACCCTAGTACCATTTTAAAACTTACAGGTTTTACCATGGTTCTCAAAACCCTCAGAAAACCTAAATAGGCATTTTTGGCCTACTTTAAACCTAAAATGTTACTAAAGTAACAAAAATAAAAAAATCTTTAAAATCGAAAAGGTCAAGTGAAGATTAATTTAAAAATATATTTGAAATTATTCAAAACACATGAATATTGAGCAAGCAAGCAATAAGATGTTAGTTTTTAACTTTGGACAATTTTTTTTATTATTTCTTATCCATTTAAATATTCTTGAAATGAAAATTATGTCTTCGAGTTAATCCTTTTTTTCGAATTTCAGAGAAGAGTTTTTTTTTTGTTCTAAAGTTTCCTGAAATGTTTGTTTTTTTAGATTCTTCTCACGCCAAAATTTTCAAGTTTTGGCCACACTGTTTCTTTTGTATTCACAATTGAATTATTTCCATTTTTTCTTCTAAAAACAAGCACTTGCATCAAAACTTCTTCATCACGTATCAACATAAAATTTCACCCAAAAAAAACCAACGCATCTTTTCGGGATGTGCTCATCATCACAAGATCGCACACAACTTCCCCTAATATAGTTTTCATATCTTTACCCTTAAACTTCCGGCCAAGCATGCATGCATCCTTCAAACTTTCTTTAGCAGGCGAAATGGATATCTCTTCGTTGTACGAGCAACAAGTCTTTCCTTATTCTGCGAACGCGTTGCTTGAATTTTAATTAAACGTTTCCTCAAGCAGTGAAGCAGCTCCCGGAAAACTCCCAAGAAGAGCAGCATTTTCCACTTTTGTTTCGCATTTATGATATCCCATTTCAACCAACATATAAATATGAATATCTCTTTTTGGAGGTTGGGCAGAGGCAACACAGACAGACAGTTAAGCAACATTTTTGCTCGATCCCAAACCACTTTTTGATCCCGTTTTGTGCCCTTTGGACAGAAAGTTGTGCAAGCAACTGAAAAAACTTAAATCGTTTTTAAAAACTTCAAACAAGGAATATTTCTTCTTCTATTTCCACACCCAGAAGCAGCAGCAGCAGACCAGCAAATCTTCAAATTGGGCCAAGCAAAAAAAGAAAAGTGGAAGAATTCCGGGGCTCGTTTTTCAACTCAAAGCGCGCCAACATTCGAAATGAAATAAGTGGCATCTCGCGAGAGCTCACATTATGCAAAAGTTTTCCATCTCTGGAAGGCATTTTCCAACCCCGGGAATTAAGTTTTGCAAACAGAAATCTTTTTATGCCTTTCGGCGATTTTCGCTCTCTCTGTGTGTGCGTCAGCGATATTTTCCGCTGCTTCTTCAAGCGAGATTCGTCTTCTTCAGATTTTCCAGCATTTTCCAACACTTGGCGTAGCAAATTTTCCCCGGGTTTAATTGGCATCGTTCACCGTCGCGTGTTCACAGACGACGTTTTCTTGCACTTCTTGGTGGTCACCGTCAAGAACGTGATTTCCTGCAGCATTCCCGGGATGCCTTCCCGGGGTTCACCCTCCCTGTAGGAGGTGCCGTAGGATTGATTTGGATTGTGGCCAGGAATGAAAATTGTGCGAGGAAAAGTTTTCTTCGTTTTATTTTTCTTTTTCGATAGGAGAAAATACTGCTTTCTGCGTCAATAACAGGAAGCAATTTTACGGGGTACGATTCGGAGCGACTGGTGATCAATGGGAAAATTAATGACTTTAGATTTGATCAATTATTTTGGCGATGAGAAGTGCAATGCAGAAAATCCAATGAAAATCTATCAGCAAATGGTTTGAGATGTGCATGCAGAATTAGTTTTTATACATTAAACATTAAACATTAAACATTAAACATTAAACATTAAACATTAAACATTAAACATTAAACATTAAACATTAAACATTAAACATTAAACATTAAACATTAAACATTAAACATTAAACATTAAACATTAAACATTAACATTAAACATTAAACATTAAACATTAAACATTAAACATTAAACATTAAACATTAAACATTAAACATTAAACATTAAACATTAAACATTAAACATTAAACATTAAACATTAAACATTAAACATTAAACATTAAACATTAAACATTAAACATTAAACATTAAACATTAAACATTAAACATTAAACATTAAATATTCAGGTGTTATTGAAAATCATAATATTTAAGGATATTTTTGGGATATTCTTGTCTATATAGTTTGAATAATTTAACCTATGTTTTTAAATGTGAAGTTATACCTATTTTATTTTCAAATGTTGAATTCAACAGAAATCACAAAGTTCCTGTGAAATCACACATTTTAGTCATAAAATCTGCCACGATATCTAGATGTAACACAATCAACATTTTTTTTCCATGCACGACACCACACAAGAAAAAGTTGCAATTTGGAAGATTGAAAATTTTGTTGGACGAATGTTTGTTTTTTTTATAAGTTTTCCCTAAAAAAAGTGTAAAAATGTGAACCTGATGAAAATTCACTTGAAACTGATGAAAATTCACCATGCAATATTACATATTTTTTTCTGACACAAAATCTTGCACCAAACCCTATGATGAATATTACCATAATTTCTGTTCTGTGTCTGAACAAATTCAGTGTTAAGTTTTTAGAAAATGATGTTCTGAGCAGTTTCAAAGCTCTAAAAACGAACATTTTAGTTTTCGAAAAATTAAAATATACTTAAGGGTCAAAATTTACAGCCATTTTAAAGAAAGAAGCAATTTAAAAAAGGAAAATATCTGTGTAATTCTCTACCAACTCACACGAAATCGGGAAAAGTTGCCCCGACCCCTCTTCGATTTGCGTGAAACTTTGTCTTAAGGGGTAACTTTTGTCCCTGATCACGAATCCGAGGTCCGTTTTTTGATATCTCGTGACGGAGGGGCGGTACGACCCCTTCCATTTTTGAACATGCGAAAAAAGAGGTGTTTTTCAATAATTTGCAGCCTGAAACGGTGATGAGATAGAAATTTGGTGTCAAAGGGACTTTTATGTAAAATTAGACGCCCGATTTGATGGCGTACTCAGAATTTCGAAAAAACGTATTTTTCATCGAAAAAAACACTAAAAAAGTTTTAAAAATTCTCCCATTTTCCGTTACTCGACTGTAAATTTTTTTGGAACATGTCATTTTATGGGAAATTTAATGTACTTTTCGAATCTACATTGACCCAGAAGGGTCATTTTTTCATTTAGAACAAAATTTTTCATTTTAAAGTTTCATGTTTTTTCTAACTTTGCAGGGTTATTTTTTAGAGTGTAACAATGTTCTACAAAGTTGTAGAGCAGACAATTACAAAAATTTTGATATATAGACATAAGGGGTTTGCTTATAAACATCACGAGTTATCGTGATTTTACGAAAAAAAGTTTTGAAAAAGTTACTTTTTGCGTTTCTCTTTGTTTCGTCGTCCGTGTCTGTCGCGGGTGACCATGAACGGCCATGATCGATGACGACCAACTTTTTCAAAACTTTTTTTCGTAAAATCACGATAACTCGTGATGTTTATAAGCAAACCCCTTATGTCTATATATCAAATTTTTTGTAATTGTCTGCTCTACAACTTTGTAGAACATTGTTACACTCTAAAAAATAACCCTGCAAAGTTAGAAAAAACACGAAATTTTAAAATGAAAAATTTTGTTCTAAATGAAAAAATGACCCTTCTGGGACAATGTATATTCGAAAAGTACATTAAATTTCCCATAAAATGACATGTTCCAAAAAAATTTACAGTCGAGTAACGGAAAATGGGAGAATTTTTAAAACTTTTTTAGTGTTTTTTTCGATGAAAAATACGTTTTTTCGGAATTCTGAGTACGCCATCAAATCGGGCGTCTAATTTTACATAAAAGTCCCTTTGACATCAAATTTCTATCTCATCACCGTTTCAGGCTGCAAATGATTGAAAAACTCCTCTTTTTTCGCATGTTCAAAAGTGGAAGGGGTCGTACCGCCCCTCCGTCACGAGATATCAAAAAACGGACCTCGGATTCGTGATCAGGGACAAAAGTTACCACTTAGGACAAAGTTTCACGCAAATCGAAGAGGGTTCGGGGCAACTGCTGTGTGAGTTGGCGGAGAATTACCCATCTCCAAAAATCAAAAGACAAATTTTATGCATTCGAAAGAGTTGATTTAGCACTACAAACGTTTAACAAATCTCAGGGGTATTTTTCTTTGAACTCAAAATTTCTTCATATGAAAATGTCTAATTTGGGACCACCCTAAGGATATTCGAAAATTGTCCAACAATATGTTTCTGGATCTTTTTTCCACTGAATCTGAATCTGCTCTCAGAATTTAGCCAAAGTTTCACAATATCAATGTTTGGGTTTAAATGATTATTTTCGGCTAAAGGTTTTTGTTTTTTAAAAACTTTTGAATCGGGATGAAATTCACTTTTGTGGAACCTACCACAACTCTATAATTATATTCCAATAAAACCGAAAAAAAAAAATCTCTAAAATCAATAGATCGATGTCCTTTCTGGCCTAACAAACTCAACAACCTCTGTCAAAACAAATCACTTCCCACATGAAACTTGTTTCTACACCTTTCTTATTATTTAAAGCTGTGATTTTCTACACTAAGCTTGTCCCTTTGGACAACTTTTCACACTTTCTCTTCCTTTTTATTTTCCAAGAACTTCAACTGAACCCCGTCGTCGCAAATTGCGTAATTTATATTCAATCACATTTTCGCCCCTTTTCACAGCTCTCTCTCTCTCTCTTCTGTTGCGGCAGTTGGTTGGGTTCACCTTTTTTCCGAAGACTGTTTTCCTTTTTCCCGGAAAATCGGATGCTGATTTTCTCCGGTGTCATTGTATATAATTTGCTTTTAATAAAATTGTTAACAAACATGAGCTGCCGGTGCCGGTGCGTGAATGGTTCTTCGGTGTTGGGGTGTGAATGAAGTCTTGGTGGAGAAAGAAAACCATGTGCGGTCGTAGAAGGAATTGAGATGCGAATGGTTGGAGCAGGTTGGCAGGGACGCAGGTTTAGGATTTTATTCAAATTTGAGCAGTTGTCACATGGAACGGGATTGGTTGGAACAGATGTTCAACCCCTTTTTGGATTTTGGTTAAGGATTCGTAGTATCATTTTTGATGTTGTAAAATTTGTATCTAATTATATGTATTGCAAAAATTAAAAAATCAAGAGATATTTTTTAATTTTTATTTAGAAGAGTTGGAAATTCTTAACAGGAATTTCAAACTAAACTCAGCAGGAACTCTAACTCACTTGAAATTTCGTCAAATATTTTTCCAATTCCAAGGGGAGGAAAGCTTGATTGAGTCACTTGCTTTGAAGATCGTTCTATGTAAATCGCTTGAAAGAGAAGCTCCAGCAACAGACTCCGACTAGAAGAGCAAACAGTTCAAAGCTGCGACGACAAAAAAAAAACAGAAAAGATAAAATTTACTGCCACTTTTTGGTATTTGCAATCTGGTGACATGTCGTAACATGTGGAAGATATCCCCTTTTTGCTTCTTCTCTAGAAGCTCTGGAAGACTGGATCTAGGCAGCGGAAGCTTCAAAGCCAAAGCTCAGCCGCAAGTTTATTCGTGTGATTCGTGCCATGTCATCCGTGATGCTTACCAAGTGAAATCTCTCGTAGTCAAACAACCCCAGCAGCAGCAGATGTGACGATGATGATGATGGTTACATCTCGGTTGCTAGGCTCATTTGCATGATAAGATTGGCAATCAGTCATGTGTTGCGTTGCGTTCGTGACGATGCGGTCTAGTTGTGGTGCAGTTTTAGTGGTTTCAACAGTTGATGTCAATAGGATCAATCATATTGTGGTAGATGATGAAGATAGTAATTTAAAGAATTTCAATTACTTTTCGAACAGGTTGAATAACTTCTTCAAATATTTTGTTGAAAAGACCTTTTTTCTTACTTTATCCCAGCTTAATCCCATGAGTATCACTTTTTTGATGTGAATATACAAGCCACATCCTTCGATGAAGTCAACAACACCACAATCCTAACAAATCCAAGCGAAAATCTCTTGAAGAAGCGATTAAAAGGCATCCCCCCGGGGGGGACAATTGACCTTAATCCAATGGCCACCACCTTAACAAAGTCCTGGAACGGACATTCCCCGGAGGAGATGATCCACACAGCAGACAAACATCGTTTTAATGATGTCGTAAAGGAAGCAAGCATTTGCCATGTCCGAAGGAAAACATTTCTGATCTCGGGTGGGGTGCTCTTTTCACTGTTGCTAGAAGAAACGACCCAAAGGTCTTCAATTTGTGTTTGTACAACAACGTTCTATTGAGAGGGAGGACAATAAGACGACATCCACCCCCTAACAAATATTCTTAAACGAAGGCAAAAAGTGTTGATTGTGGGTAGAATCAAAGAAATTTGTGGTTTAAAGATTTGACGACCCTTGGGGAAACGGACAAATTTGCGGGAAATTTGTTGTCAAAAGTCATTGCGGAGTCCTCGAAAGACAGATTTCAAGAAAGCAATATTTAAATGTCAACACAGCAACTCTCGCACTAAAAGAAGCTACTCTTCACCATTACCCACCATTACCTAAACAGCAAACTGCATCACTTCCCTAAAAGTCTTTCATCTCATTCACGCCGTCTTCACCTTTTCCGGAGGGGGCTAATCCTAATGTGTTTTGCAACATCCCTCAAACCACCCAACAGCAAACATTCCACCATGAAGCACTCGTTCTATTTGGCCAAGCGGTCGTGACGGAAGACAGTTGTTCTCACTGCTGAGTTCCCAGCAGCAGCACTTCAAGGAGTTTGTATGTTTGGAGTAAGAGGTTCCACATCAACCCCTACTCGGGTTGGCTTTGCACTCTTGTACAATGTGGCAGCAACGAGAAAAAATGCTCAAATGGAAAGAAAAACATTCAACACACAACACGTTGACACGTTGCGGGGGGTTCTTGAGACTGCAGACTTTTAAGTACATAAAATGTCATAATATATTTGCACTTTCGGGCTAGGATTTGTTTTGCGTGGTTTGTTGTACGAGGAAGGAAAGTGGTTCACTGGTCGTGTCTTCATTTTTGATGTTATCTTTCTCGTTAAACTACGAAAATGAGATTCACAGAGATCGTTCTTCATAGAGATTCATTTTTCTTTTTAATAAGATTTGGTAAAATTGAAAATATCAAATTCACTCTTCTTCGCAGAATCCCAAAATTCGATTTCAAACCTGAGATATTCAATAAAATCCGAAAAAGACGTGCATTGTTATCACTCTCCATATAAAAGAAGTTTCAATGTTGTCGTGCTATCTTGACACAACCTGAAAATTGCTGTAAGTGCGACAACTGGCCAAAGGGATTTCAGGTCAGAACGCGTTTGACGCACGTACAAGCCCGACTACTGTGAACATTTTTTATTTTAACTCGGGACTCCCCAAGTAACCGCGAAGCACTAAATAGCAGCATTAAATCAGCATTATATTGGCATTTAATACCAGCAAATAATGCTTCAAAACATTTAATCAGCACTTTTCCCTTGAGAAATATTTCAAGTGGCGCACAGTGATGCCGATTTAATGCTTCGCCGAAAGCTCGAACAAAAACAAACTGCTTTATCGACGTCAAGGCTGGGGGAAAAAAACAGCTGCTCCACTCACACACTTGGTGGTGGGCCTCCTTTGTTTTTTTTTTCTCCTGTTGCGTTTCATGTGTGAGTGTGACACTTTGATGTTATTCTTACATTTTTCTTGTCGATCTCCAGGATGCGCGCCAGCCAACTGATGTATTCGAGATTGAGTGTTTGTTTTGAAAGTTTTAATCGATGTGGTTGATGCATCGAACATTAATTAAGACTTTCTTTCTGCTGTTTCGAGTTTCCGTTGTGATTTTGTTGGACGGAAATTATCGATTATCGGCCAGCCAGTCAAGTGCAGTACAATTAATTACGGGTTAAAAGGGACAAGCACTGGCTAACGGCTAACGGGAACTGCTTTTCTGAGGAGTGCTTGGTCCACGGTTGGCAAAATTTCACAAAGTGTATCAGACTTCCGGAAAGCAGCTTTTTGCTTGTGAGAAAAGTCATTCAATTTACCAGAGAACTTTTGATAATGTCCTTTGTGCTATGGGAATATGTTTTGAAAAATTTGACTTAATTACAGGCTGCGGTTTTGTACAAAAAAAAAAAACAAAAAAAAAACAATTCAATCAGCGGGAATTGAACCCAGTTCACGCAAAAATGAAACTGATGCACACTGGGGAAACTGCGCCCTAGCCCGCACGCTTACTAGAACGGTATGACGGGAGAAGGATTAAAGTCAATAACAGCGTGCCTGGTAGAAAAGTTTCCCGTATCGATGGGTTACTTTGTTGATAAACATCAAATGCTTTGAAGCACATTTTCAAGGTCGTAAATGGTGATTTAATGCTAGTTGTAATGCTGCAAAGTGTTGGTACTTTGAAGCATTCGCAAAGCTTATTTACTACTTCAAAACATTCCAGTGCTGATTTAGTACTGAATTAATACTTCAATTTAGTGCTTGTGGTTACTTGGGTCTGGCAACCAAATTCAACCAAACTTCGGGACAATGCACAGAATGGTCAACCAAACAAAACAAGTTTATTATTGTTTACATTGCGTGCTTTAGTTTTTGTATACAGTCATGCCACGGTTTTGCACGCCTCAGTTTTGCACTGCTCCAGTTTTGGATTCGGTGCATAACTGAAGAACAGAGCTTATGGGATTTTGGCTATATGGGAGACATTGGCTATAATCCTATGAAAAATCATCCAAACTTCAAAAAATTATCGTGTTTCGGAATCGGGATGATCCATTGAAGCTAAAATTACAAGAAAATTTTCACGAAATACGTATTTTTCCAGTATTTTGAAAATGCAATGTTTTTCCAAAAAAAAAACTCAACATTATTGTTATTGCAATATGGTCGGGATTTTTTCATAAATTTTGAAAGAAACATTTTTTTGTTTGAAAATATTCCAAATTTTCACAGAACGCCGTATATTGAAAAGTACTCAAAATTTTAGTTTTAAACAGTATGGGTATTAAATGATTGGGATTTATATATACATTTCAAATGTTACAACTCAATTTTTTGAAAATACTCAAAATATTCAAAAAAACACAATTTTTTTTTTGTTTCGAAAAAGTACTCAAAATTTCTGTGTTTTTAAATATGGGGCTCAAATGATCGGGATTTTTTCATACATTTCCATTTTTTTTTTGAAAATATTCAAAATTTTCACAAAACTCCGTATTTTTGGAAAAGGACTCAAAATTTTAGTTTTTTACAATATGGGTATTAAATAGTAGGGATTTATTCATACATTTCGAATGTTATAACACAATTTTTTGAAAATACTCAAAATTTTCACAAACCTACGCATTTTTGAAAAAGTGCTCAAAATTTCAGTTTGGTTCAAATGATTGGGATTTTTCATACATTTCCAAAGCAACAAAAAAATTGAAAACACTAAAAAAATCACAAAACTACGTATTTTCAAAATACGTATAATAAAAATATCAGTTTTTACAATACGGGTTTCCAATGATCGGATTTTTTTATACCTTTCAAAAATATTAAATCAAATTTTCAAAAACCAGGTATTTTTGGAAAAAAATTCAAAATTTCAGTTTTTTTTCAATAGAGCATTTCTTTACGAAATCGGTCTTTTTTTTAGAATCTTAATTTTTGTATTTTTTAATCCACCTGAAACTTTTTTGGTGCCTTCGGTATGCCCAAAGAAGCCATTTTGCATCATTAGTTTGTCCATATAATTTTCCATACAAACTTGGCTGCTGTTCATACAAAAACGATGTATGACAATTAAAAAATCTGTATCTTTTGAAGGAATATTTTGATCGATTTGGTGTCTTCGGCAAAGTTGTAGGTATGGATACGGACTACACTGTAAAAAAATAATACACGGTAAAAAAAAATTGGTGATTTTTTATTTAACTTTTTATCACTAAAACTTGATTTGCCAAAAAACCCTATTTTTATTTTTTTTCGTTTTTTGATATGTTTTAGAGGACATCAAATGCCAACTCTTCAGAAATTTCCAGGTTGTGCAAAAAATCTTTGACCGAGTTATGAATTTTTTAATCAATACTGATTTTTTCAAAAAATCGAAATATCGGTCTCAAAAATTTAAAATCGAATTTGCAATCAAAAAGTACTTTAGTGAAATTTTGATAAAGTGCAGCGTTTTCAAGTTAAAGCCATTTTTAGATATTTTTTGTGTAAACAGTCTCAGTTTTTAATTTTTTAAATTAGTGCACATATTTGCCCACTTTAAAAAAATATTTTTGAAAAGCTGAGAAAATTCTCTATATTTTGCTTTCTGAACTTTGTTGATACGACCCTTAGTTGCTGAGATATTGCCATACAAGTGTTTAAAAACAGGAAAATTGATGTTTTCTAAGTCTCACCCAAACAACCCACCGTTTTCTAACGTCGATATCTCAGCAACTAATAGTCCAATTTACAATGTTAAAATATGAAACATACGTAAAATTTTCCGATCTTTTTGAGAACAATATTTTCATAAATTTTAAATCAAGATTAACATTTCAAAAGGTCCAAATACTCAATATTACGCCCTTTTAAAATGCTAGTCTTGGTTTAAAATTTTTGAAAATGTTTTTTTCGAAAAGATCGGGAAATTTCACGAATGTTTTAAACACAAGAAAAATATAGAAAATTTTCTCAGCTTTTCAAAAATATATTTTTCAAATGTGGGCAAACATGTGCACTTATTTAAAAAAATGAAAAATTGCGACTATTTTCAAAAAAGTTACCTAAAAATGGCTTTAACTTTAAAACGGTGCACATTATCAAAATTTCACTAAAGTACTTTTTGATTGAAAATTTGATTTTACATCGAAAAATGGAGTTGAAAAATTTTTGAGACCAATATTTAAATTTTTTGAAAAAATCATTTTCTGAAAAGTTGGCATTTGATGTCCTCTAAAACAAATAAAAAAATTAAAAAAATTAAAAATAGTGTTTTTTTGCAAATCAAGTTTTAGTGACAAAAGGTGAAATTAAAATTCACCAAAAAAAAATTAACCATGTATAATTTTTCAGTGTAGTCCATATCCATACCTACAACTTTGCCGAAGACACTAAATCGATCATAAAATTCCTTCAAAAGCTACAGATTTTTGAATTTTCACCTATCATTTTTGTATGGACAGCTGCAAAATTTGTGTGGAAAATTGTATGGACAAACTAATGATGCAAAATGGCTTCTTTGGGCATACCGAAGGCACCAAAAAAGTTTCAGTCAGATTAAAAAATACAAAAAAAAATCGAATGACCAAAATCTGAGAGAACTGCTCAATATGGGTGTCAATTGATCGGGGTTTTTTCGTATATTTCGAAAGCGGTAAAGAAAATTTATGAATATACTCAAAATTTCCATAAAACTACAAATTTTCGAAAAAAGTACTCAAAATTTCAGTTTTGAACTGAATAGACTGAAATTTGGGGTACTTTTTCGAAAATACGTAGTCTTCTGAAAAATTTCAGTATTTAAAAAAATGTGTTATTACTTTCGAAATGTGTGAAATAATCCCAATAATTTGATACCTATACTGTAAAATCCTGAAGTTTTGAGATGTTTTTTCGAAAATTTGTAGTTTAATAGAAATTTTGAGTTTTTTTTTAAATTGTGGTATTATTTTCGAAATGTATGAAAAACCCGGATCATTTGATATGCATATTGCAAAAAACTGAAGTTTTGAGTACTTTTTCAAAAAAAAGTTCTTTTAAGAATTTGTTTTTTTTAATATTAAAAAAAAATATTTCTTCCGAAATGTATGAAAAATCACGATCATTTGATACCCATATTGCAAAAACAATGATTTTGAGATTATTTTTTTCGAGAAAAAAATACATTTGAAAAATACAGGAAAAATACGTATTTCTATAAACAAAAATTCATGTAGTCATAATTGAAATGGATAACTTTGACATTATCCCGATTCTCAAACACAAAAAAGATTTGAAGTTTTGAGGAATTGAAGATTTTAAGATTTTAAGATTTGAAGATTTGAAGAATTGAAGATTTGAAGATTTTAAGATTTGAAGATTTGAATGTTCCGAAATGAGAAGTAGATTACTATGAGTTTTGTTTTTTTTTAACAGCAGCAATACACATTTATGGGAAATTGTTCATTCTGGCGAAAGTAATTCTAAGGGATGGGCGTCATCCATAAAGTATGTCACGCTCTAGGGGGGGGGAGGGGGGGTCTGAGCAAGTGTGACAGTGCGTGTTATAAGTATAGGAAAAGCGTGACAAAGGGGGGGAGGGGGGGTAAATTTTGGCTGATTTCAGCGTGACGTACTTTATGGATGAAGCCATGGGCCAAATGGGCGATTGGATATCTGATCAAGAGCATCCTGGGGAATGGTCTGTTCTGGAGAATTTAATACATAGAACCTAAAATTCAAACTGATATTGAAATGTTTTTGAATTGGTTTTGCCATTAATTTTGGTATATATTATACATTTTCTATTTTCTCTAATCAAACCATCCAACCGACAGCTTCCGCTGATGGTTTCGCCCTTTAACCTCAATACTCCTCAATCAGGCAGCACCGAAAATTGCCCCAAAATTTTCACCACAGCGAGGTGAAACAAAACTCCCTTCGCAGCAGCAGCATCAGCCAGTGCCCTCAAAATGGTTCTAAAATTTAAGCCACCGATTTACATAATGGCCTATACAATAATTTGGCCCATTTGTGGTGCTTTGCCTGATTTTCCCGCCAGACAGATGAGGGTGGGATGGGCATTATTACCTCCACAACCGCCACCGAACCCTCGACTTTCTCGGAAGAGACTTTCCCAACCGCAGAGCAAATATTGTGCACGGAGTGCTTTTTCCACTTGCCACGTTGAGCACAAATTTGAGGAAAGCCCTCTAAAAGTATTGCTGGTCAAAATTAATTGACACAAAATTAATCTTTCTATATAATTTTGTTTTGAGATTTTCTAGAAAAATTAAATGAAATTTTTAATAAATTTTGAGCACTTTTCCTCCAAATTTCTCCCACTGTGATGCCAAACCAGACGACCAGCAGCGCAACGTCAAGTGGCTGTCGGTTATTGCGGCGGAAAAACAAATGAAAAGTTGTAGCCGAAAAATCCAACCGCACGAGATGTTTTTCCCTCCACCTCAACCTCCACCCACCGAAAAAAGCAGCAGCTCGAGTTTTCCAGCATGTTTCCTTCCGTCCCCTCCTGACGTTGGGGCTGGGACTTGAGTTTTGCGTGTGATGTTTGTTCCACGATGTAGACATAATCGTAAAATGAATCGCATAATAATTTTAATGCCAGTCATAAAATCAACACTGTGCCTTTGGTTTTTCAACATTTGGTTGGGAAGGGATTTTCAAGGGGTTTTCCCCCCAGGAAGGAGCAGCAGCATTCGGCCAGATGAAGGTCGGGTCTTGGGGGGTTATTTTCCTTTTAGGAAACGACACAGGAAGCTAAACATCACTTAGGCAAACCTCAGGAATTGCTACGACCTGCATGACAAGGTGGGGGCGTTTGTTGCAGCAGCATGGGGTTCATAAAAATCCTGTAATAGGAGGAAATTGTTCCCCCCGGGATGAACGTTGACTTCCGGTGAACACAATGTCAGTGCAATTGATGTTATGCTTTGAAGTGGAATTTCATGGAACCTCAACATTGTTTAGAGTTGAGCAAGGTCAAATGTTGAGTTGAGAGGAAAATAAATATTAACCTGTGAAATCGTTATTAAGTTTTGATCGTGCTCTGCAATATAAAATGCGACTTAGGACTTTAATAAATAACAAGCTTCAGTTATAGTGACCACGTAATTTGTGGATGGCCCCTTAAAAAATCATCTCTTGATATTGTAAATGAGAAATATTTCGATGAACACTCATTACAAGCATACCTTTTCAATTAATACATCCAGAATCAACTTGATATATCCAGTTATCTTATAAATTTTTGTAATTGACAACTTCGAAATCGATGATTTTTGTTCGTGGTCGTGAATTTGGACAATATCGTGAAATGCAGAGAAATGACTAAAATATTAGCAAAATGCTGCTTTGAAAATATAATTTTGATTTGTAAACAAACCAAAAAAATTTTCGGCTGGAAATCTGTATCTTTTGGAGTAATTTTCTGATCATTTTCATCAAGTTGTAGGTATTGATGAGAACTATGTTTATTTAAAGGCACAAGGGAAAGATGCAGATTTTTTGTTAGCTTTTTTTACCAAATAATCAATTTCCCATGGTTAATATTATTATTATTTTTTGTGTTTTTTGCCTTTCTTACAAAAGAAAGGTTTAAGGTTTGCTTTTGGAAAAACGCTTTTTTCAGAAATCTTAAAAAATTCGTGCACGGCGAGGATTCGTCCCAGGAAAAAATCCTATTACAAAATTGAAGGTTTAGATGCGCTCTTTCAATTGAATTTTGGCCCGAAACCCGGAACTCAAAGTCTGATTTTTCAAAGCTCTTTTTCTGAAATACATGAGCGATGTCTGTATCCGCTCTTAAAAATTTGTGTCTTCCATCATTGGAAAACCGCTCGTAAAACCCACAATTTTTATAAGTCAGATCTGTAGCCGTGGGGTCGGAGACGAACATTTTATTTTTCGATTCACAATTTTCGACCAGTAAATGTGGTCAAAGCCATTTTTAGAGGTATTTTTTGGATTATTTTACAGATAACACTATCAAATTTAAAGAATTCAGTTTCAAACAAAAAGCCATTCGAAAACATGCGCCATAAACTGTTTGGGCCCAAAATTTGAAGCTTTTCCAAAATGTATTTCCAGAGATATAGCGATTTTAGTGTTTTTCGTCTTATTTTTACCCTATATTTTCCTATTAAATTTTTGCATTTATACAAAATCATATACTGAACATCAAATTCAAAGTCCCGGCTCGTTCTCGCTCGAAAGCTCGACAAGTCGTCAAGTCGAAGCTTCAACGCCAGCGCTTTTACGCTGCGCGTGAAAGTGTTCTTTCTGGCTTCTCATAATTGATCGACAAAGTGCAATAGCGATACATATTTTTTTAAGTTAATCATAGACTAACAATAAAGACTGAGTACCCTTTATTTTTTTTCTAATAATGTCAATCCAATATGTTTTTCTTAATTAAATTTAAATATCTTGCGACAAATAATGTTCTTCTGAAATTAAAAAAAAATGGCATTTAAGGTTTAACCTAAAAAGTTTCGAAGTTTTATGTAAAATTCTCATTGGATGGTATCATTATGTTTCTGAAAAATTAATTGCACCAATATATTTCTCGGAGTTTCATCATTTTGTAAGAAAGGCTCTATTTCACCTCGGGTGATATTAAATCGGGTTTTGAAATCTCTTATAATTTAATAAAAATGGTTTCAGGACTTCAGATTTACCGTATAATCAAGTTTTAAATAGGAAATTACTCCACAGAAATTTAGATAAAGTACGTCGTTTTCAATGCACCTACCTTGATTTTAACAAAAAAATAGTTTTTCGTTTTTGAAAAATAGTGCCGATAAGTGTCCATTTCTGAAAATATGATTTTCGAAAAAATTAGAAAAATTCCTAAGAAACATTGAAAATTTAACTTCTGATTGAAGGGATACAAAGCACAACAAAAATAAACAGGAAAATGGAGGTTTTTCAAGTATGACCCTTACAGCCCTTCATTTTATAGTAACTTAGCAAATAATGGTCCAATTTTAATGATAATAAATTTAAATTTTCTGATCCATTTGAAAATAATATTTTGAATTTTTTGAATCAAGACTATCATTTCAAAAGGGCCAAATTTTCAGTCACTACAAAGCTTCATGTTTTGAATTCATTTTCTGCTTCTTCTATGGTTAATAACTTATAGTTATAGTCGGATTTTTTTTTTCAAAAGGCGCTGTTGCTATAACTTTCTTGAGTTTCATTAAGAAAAAAATATTTCATTTAAAGGACATTTTGGGAAAAAGATAGATTGTGTTGCGATTTAACGATATTTTTTCAGTTTAGTGAGTCATATTGACCCAAAAAAAATCTAAACTAGCCTATAATATTTGTATTATCGTAAAAACACTTGCTCATCATTACAATACAATTTAATTTTTCTGAATTCAGGCCTTTAAAAAAATAAAATAAAAAATAAAAAAATAAAAAAAAAAATTTTCGGTTTGTACTTAACAAAAACTGATCTTTTTTAATCTTTCTCAATCTGTATTTTTGTGATGTTTGAAATTTGCTCAAAATCCAATGACAAATCACTACCCCCATTCTTCAGCAAAGTATAATAAAATTGAAAAATATGTTTTACCGAACTGTTTGGCATTTTCGAATGAATTTCAACCAAAACATAAAATTCAAGATTTTAAGAGTCTTAAAAATGTCCTGATATTGGTTTTTATGTTACTATCATTATTGGAAAATGATACTGTTTCTTTTAATGTGTCAATTATTAGTATGAAGAAATAGGAAGAAGAAAATTACCTTTCCTGAAATAAATAGATCGAAATTAGGCCGTTGCAAATATTTTTCAAAATTGGAATTTAAAAAAGTTTAAAATTTTTATGAAAAGAGAACTGAAAACTGATAATCATATGAAGCACGGTTAGGCTCGTTTAAAAATATTTTAGTTTTTTATAAAATTCTGATGTACAGCACCATTGCAGTTATTATACTTTTTATTTGCTTTAGCAAAACTCGTTGATTTCCCGAATATGTTGTGCAGGCTGCTAAGTTAGACCTGGAACAGTAATTTGATGTTATTTTTAAAGCTGGAGTCGCTTTCATAGCCACCCGACTCCACAGCACTGGTTTTGAAAAAAAATGTAACATTGTATACTACAAATAACTAAATACCACTTGAGTTGGAAAAATGTCTGCAGAAAACTGTTAAATTCATGTAAAAATTCCCAAACAGTTGTGCTGCTTTAAGGCATTTCATTCGATGCGTTCTGAACCGCAAAAGCGAATTTAAATACTCCCGCATTTCCTTAAATCGCTGAAAACCGTTAAATTTCCAACTCCCTGCCAGTCGGTTGAATATCGAAGAAAAATCGCAACTTCATTCCGACGGTATATCATCCTGCTGGTCCTTTTCCCCCGGCGGTGGCCATGTCCTTTCCTAATCCCCCGATCCGAAAACCGTTTCTTGGCTGATCCTACGCCGCCAGTCAGTACAGAGCAAACATGCACGAGAAAAGAACCTTAAAATCCACCCCTCACGGATGATAGAAAAGAACGTGGAAAATTCACGAGAAAAATCGAAGCGATCCCTTCGCGTGTGTTGAAACACTGGGGGTGCCGCCAGGGTACATAAAAAATTAAAGCTACACTACTTGAAGTTGATATGATTCCCCGGATTTACTTCCTTTATCTGTCTACAAATTCACACATGCCTCAGCTTGTCTTCGTTTCTTCGAGTTCTGGAGGGGTAGATTGGCTCGAATTGAACATTCTGGGGCTCTTTTTTTTTACTTTTTTCCACGTACGGTGAAAATCCAAGAAGAGAGAAAGTTGGAAAACTCGTGTTCCTCGCCGGAAGGCAGGACCAGAATCCTGCCTTCCGCCCCCTGGACAGGCGATGATTTGGAAGGTGTGAACGAAATAATAAAAATAAATATTTGAGGGAAATCAACTGCCACTGCAGAGAGCAAAAGGGAGAAATTCCGGCGGGGATGATCATCAGCCGTGGGCAGGGCAGTACTCGGTTGGGGAGGGACAGTGTTGGAAAATTGTCTCATGTTATCCGTAAGACTTAACTTATTTTTTCTTACATGAGTTTTATTAAAATTATTTAAACTAGATGTAAAATTAAGAGATGGGAGCAGTTCTCTCAAATTTCGGTCATTCGATTTTTTTTTGTATTTTTTAATCCGGCTGAAACTTTTTTGGTGCCTTCGGTATGCCCGGTATGCCATTTTGCATCATTAGTATGTCCATATAATTTTCCATACAAACTTGGCAGCTGTCCATACAAAAATGATTTGTGAAAATTCAAAAATCTGTATCTTTTGATCGATTTGATGTCTACGGCAAAGTTGTAGGTATGGATACGGACTACACTGGAAAAAATGATACAAGGTAAAAAAAAATTTGGTGATTTTTTATTAAACTTTTTATCACTAATACTTTATTTGCAAAAAAAAACTATTTTTGATTTTTTTTATTTTTTGATATGTTTTAGAGGACATTTAATGCCAACTTTTCAGAAATTTCCAGGTTGTGCAAAAAATCTTTGAGCGAGTTATGAATTTTTGAATCAATACTGATTTTTTCAAAAAAATCGAAATCTTGGTCGCAATAATTTTTCAACTTCATTTTTCGATTTAAAATCAAATTTGCAATCAAAAAGTACTTTAGTGAAATTTTGATAAACTGCACCGTTTTCAAGTTAAATCCATATTTAGGTGACTTTTTTGAAAATAGTCGCAGTTTTTCATTTTTTAATATTAGTGCACATGTGTGGGTCTCGTGGCGCAGGGGTAGCGGCTTCGGCTGCCGATCCCGATGATGCTATGAGACGCGGGTTCGATTCCCGCCTTATCCACTGAGCTTCTATCGGATGGTGAAGTAAAACGTCGGTCCCGGTTTCTCCTGTCTCGTCAGAGGCGCTGGAGCAGAAATCCCACGTTAGAGGAAGGCCATGCCCCGGGGGGCGTAGTGCCAATAGTTTCGTTTTTTTTCGTTTTGCACATGTTTGCCCACCTTAAAAAAAAAATATTTTTGAAAAGCTGAGAAAATTCTCAATATTTTGCTTTTTTGAACTTTGTTGATACGACCCCAAGTTGCTGAGATATTGCCATGCAAAGGTTTAAAAACAGGAAAATTGAGGTTTTCTAAGTCTCACCCAAACAACACACAATTTTTTAATGGCGATATCTCAGCAACAACATCTCAGCAGCTCTTTTCGTCCCGCCCGTGTGGATCAATCGGACCGCGCACTGAACTCACAATCCAGAGGTCGCCGGTTTGAATCCAACGGCGGGCGCTCTAAAATTCTTTGTGTAAATATGGGTATTCGGCGCCGTCGCTCCGTGCCATACTTTCATACACTTAGGAGCCCAGGTCGGCGAAGTCCTTGTAGATAAAAAGGAAGACACTAGTGGTTGGTACTAGCAATGGTGGCCGACAGCTATAAAGTCAACTTCGTTTCGTCTCAGCAACTAATGGTCCGATTTTCAATGTTAAAATATGAAACATTCGTGAAATTTTCCAATCTTTTCGATAACAATATTTTTAGAATTTTTAAACCAAGACTAACAATTTAAAAGGGCGTAATATTGAATGTTTGGCCCTTTTTAAATGTTAGTCTAGACTTGAAAATTCTGAAAGTATTTTTTTCGAAAAGATGCATTTTATCAAAATTTCACTGAAGTACTTTTTGATTGCAAAGTTGATTTTGCATCGAAAATTTAGTTGACAATTTTTTGAGACCGATATTTCGATTATTTGAAAAAATCAGTACTGATTCAAAAATTCATAACTCGTTCAAAGATTTTTTGCACAGCCTGGAAATTTCTGAAAAGTTGGCATTTTATGTCCTCTATCATTTTTTTCCAGTGTAGTCCGTATCCATACCTACAACTTTGCCGAAGACACCAAATCGATCAAAAAATTCCTTCAAAAGATACAGATTTTTGAATTTTCACATATCATTTTTGTATGGACAGCTGCCAAATTTGTATGGAAAATTATATGGACAAACAAATGATTCAAAATGGCTTCTTTGGGCATACCGAAGGCACCAAAAAAGTTTCAGCCGGATTAAAAAATACAAAAATTAAAATTGAAGAAAAAAGACCGATTTCGTAGAGAATTACCCATGATGGGTTTTCACAACACTGCCCACATCATGGTAGATAATCCAAAAGGTTTTGTATCACAAGATGCCCTCGATGTAGCATTGTCAATCCCTTCCACCACCCCCTAGTAGCTAGGGTGGCGGTAATCCAGGAAACGACAAAACACCTTTCCCCCGTGCCACACAGGTCGGCTTCGGGACGTTCTGTTCTTGATTTTATCGCCTCACTTGATTCCTCACACACGGTTAGCTTAATAACCTGAATTACACACCGGATCCGGTCGATACCGTTTCGATCTGTACGAAAGGAGTCGGCCTCCAGCACCGCATCATTATCGTTCCGGAGCAGGTCACGTGGCCCTTTCTCGAAAGGTATCACGTCTTTATTGCTACTGCAGTAATCACACACGTGGACATGAGCCATTTCCACGTGGTGATGTTGAGTCAACTGTCCTCGCGAGGCGTGCTAATAGTCCGGTGGCCAAATGTTGAACTAAATCTCCCGTTGACTTACGAACTGTGAAACCACCACATGTGAGCGCAGTCCCAAACGTCTTAACGCGTGCCCATTCAATGGCATAATTGATGATATCGTTCTGATCCCTCGGCCACAATGTATCCTCATCATGATTACCGCTAATCAAACCAGAATATCGGCCCATTGTTGGCCATCGACACTTCCCCAGCAAGAAGTGGGCTGGAGAAACGGGAAGGATTCCCGGACTGAATACGGATGAGTCAGTGGTAGGTTATATGTGAAGGACCATTCAAGTGAAGAGGTTGCCTCAAGCAGATGGTTACGGTGCAGAGTTCGATTGAGGAAGCCAACTGCTCAACTGCTCAACTAATTGAGCATTGGAATTCATGACGGTGAATGCGGAGATGTTTGATGGAGTGACTGACAAGCATTGCTTTGTTGCATTGTTTTTGGTTTATTTCTTTAAAATTATATGTTCTTTGTCATTCAAATACTATGGCAACCAACATGAATTTTATCAAGTTACGAAAATAAAGAAAATTGCTGAAATATCTGGAAAAGTAATAACTGATTTTGAAATTTATTTCTTATTAGGTATAAGCTAATTACTAAAATTTAATATTTTTGCTTGGTCCAAATAAATATTACATATTTTCCAATGCTGAATAAAATCAGTAAACATCACAAATTTTTGTTCAACGTTTGAAAAACTGTAAATTCAACATAGACCAAATGATCAATTAACCAAAATGTTTGAAAGTTCTAGAGATAAAAAAATAATAAAATATTTCGTTATGCACAACATTTTTGAATTTGGGCAGTAGAGGGTTAAAAGAATATTCAATAATTATAAAATCAACTCTAAAATTTTTCACTTTTAAGAAAAGTTCTGGTATAAAGAGTATATTTCATTGCCAAAATAATCTCCTTTACAAAATTGGACGAAATATTCTTATTCAGCAAAATAAAAAATAATAACAAATAAGGTTATGGACACTTAAACAATTAACGAACAAATAGTTGATTTCCTAATAATAATTATTATCAATAATTTAAAAAATCTACTTCAAATTTTTCACATAAACATTTTGTTTTGGTGTAAATTCCACATTTTATGGCCAAAATAATATCCTTGACCTAATTGGTCAACAAATCGTCGCTTCTGTGCTATCTTGTGACAAACGCCATTTTGGTCGAAAATGAGTTAATGATGGCGTTTCATTAAACTTAACAAACGCTACAAGATGCCATCACCCGATTTTTGAAATTCGTTTCCGTTTCCGGGATATCGTTGGGCACACTTGTGACATAGACCAGTTTCTCAACAAATTTTCTGTGCTATCTTGTGACACGTGCAGAGGCAAAAGCAAGCTATAAAACTGTATGGTACCAACAGATGTCACTACACATTTATGTCTAATTTTATAACACCACGTATCACAAGAGAGCACAACATTTTTGAATTGATAATGTACTACGTGTCACAAGTGTGTTCCTAAAGGGCTATTTGAATGTTGATGGAGTTTTGTATGGCGGTTGTCACAAGTGTGCCATCAATATTTTGATGAAGATTTGTATGGCGGTTGTCACAAGTGTGCCACCAATATTTTGATGGAGATTTGTATGGCGGTTGTCACAAGTGTGCCACCAATATTTTGATGGAGATTTGTATGGCGGTTGTCACAAGTGTGCCACCAATATTTTGATGGAGATTTGTATGGCGGTTGTCACAAGTGTGCCACCAATATTTTGATGGAGATTTGTATGGCGGTTGTCACAAGTGTGCCACCAATATTTTGATGGAGATTTGTATGGCGGTTGTCACAAGTGTGCCACCAATATTTTGATGGAGATTTGTATGGCGGTTGTCACAAGTGTGCCACCAATATTTTGATGGAGTTTTGTATGGCGGTTGTCACAAGTGTGCCATCAATATTTTGATGAAGATTTGTATGGCGGTTGTCACAAGTGTGCCACCAATATTTTGATGGAGATTTGTATGGCGGTTGTCACAAGTGTGCCACCAATATTTTGATGGAGATTTGTATGGCGGTTGTCACAAGTGTGCCACCAATATTTTGATGGAGATTTGTATGGCGGTTGTCACAAGTGTGCCACCAATATTTTGATGGAGTTTTGTATGGCGGTTGTCACAAGTGTGCCATCAATATTTTGATGAAGATTTGTATGGCGGTTGTCACAAGTGTGCCACCAATATTTTGATGGAGATTTGTATGGCGGTTGTCACAAGTGTGCCACCAATATTTTGATGGAGATTTGTATGGCGGTTGTCACAAGTGTGCCACCAATATTTTGATGGAGATTTGTATGGCGGTTGTCACAAGTGTGCCACCAATATTTTGATGGAGTTTTGTATGGCGGTTGTCACAAGTGTGCCATCAATATTTTGATGAAGATTTGTATGGCGGTTGTCACAAGTGTGCCATCAATATTTTGATGAAGATTTGTATGGCGGTTGTCACAAGTGTGCCACCAATATTTTGATGGAGATTTGTATGGCGGTTGTCACAAGTGTGCCACCAATATTTTGATGGAGATTTGTATGGCGGTTGTCACAAGTGTGCCACCAATATTTTGATGGAGTTTTGTATGGCGGTTGTCACAAGTGTGCCATCAATATTTTGATGGAGATTTGTATGGCGGTTGTCACAAGTGTGCCACCAATATTTTGATGGAGATTTGTATGGCGGTTGTCACAAGTGTGCCACCAATATTTTGATGGAGATTTGTATGGCGGTTGTCACAAGTGTGCCACCAATATTTTGATGGAGATTTGTATGGCGGTTGTCACAAGTGTGCCACCAATATTTTGATGGAGATTTGTATGGCGGTTGTCACAAGTGTGCCACCAATATTTTGATGGAGATTTGTATGGCGGTTGTCACAAGTGTGCCACCAATATTTTGATGGAGATTTGTATGGCGGTTGTCACAAGTGTGCCACCAATATTTTGATGGAGATTTGTATGGCGGTTGTCACAAGTGTGCCACCAATATTTTGATGGAGATTTGTATGGCGGTTGTCACAAGTGTGCCACCAATATTTTGATGGCGATTTGTATGGCGGTTGTCACAAGTGTGCCACCAATATTTTGATGGAGATTTGTATGGCGGTTGTCACAAGTGTGCCACCAATATTTTGATGGAGATTTGTATGGCGGTTGTCACAAGTGTGCCACCAATATTTTGATGGAGATTTGTATGGCGGTTGTCACAAGTGTGCCATCAATATTTTGATGGAGATTTGTATGGCGGTTGTCACAAGTGTGCCACCAATATTTTGATGGAGATTTGTATGGCGGTTGTCACAAGTGTGCCACCAATATTTTGATGGAGATTTGTATGGCGGTTGTCACAAGTGTGCCACCAATATTTTGATGGAGATTTGTATGGCGGTTGTCACAAGTGTGCCACCAATATTTTGATGGAGATTTGTATGGCGGTTGTCACAAGTGTGCCACCAATATTTTGATGGAGATTTGTATGGCGGTTGTCACAAGTGTGCCACCAATATTTTGATGGAGATTTGTATGGCGGTTGTCACAAGTGTGCCACCAATATTTTGATGGAGTTTTGTATGGCGGTTGTCACAAGTGTGCCACCAATATTTTGATGGAGATTTGTATGGCGGTTGTCACAAGTGTGCCACCAATATTTTGATGGAGATTTGTATGGCGGTTGTCACAAGTGTGCCACCAATATTTTGATGGAGATTTGTATGGCGGTTGTCACAAGTGTGCCACCAATATTTTGATGGAGATTTGTATGGCGGTTGTCACAAGTGTGCCACCAATATTTTGATGGAGTTTTGTATGGCGGTTGTCACAAGTGTGCCACCAATATTTTGATGGAGATTTGTATGGCGGTTGTCACAAGTGTGCCACCAATATTTTGATGGAGATTTGTATGGCGGTTGTCACAAGTGTGCCACCAATATTTTGATGGAGATTTGTATGGCGGTTGTCACAAGTGTGCCACCAATATTTTGATGGAGATTTGTATGGCGGTTGTCACAAGTGTGCCACCAATATTTTGATGGCGATTTGTATGGCGGTTGTCACAAGTGTGCCACCAATATTTTGATGGAGATTTGTATGGCGGTTGTCACAAGTGTGCCACCAATATTTTGATGGCGATTTGTATGGCGGTTGTCACAAGTGTGCCACCAATATTTTGATGGAGATTTGTATGGCGGTTGTCACAAGTGTGCCACCAATATTTTGATGGAGATTTGTATGGCGGTTGTCACAAGTGTGCCACCAATATTTTGATGGCGATTTGTATGGCGGTTGTCACAAGTGTGCCACCAATATTTTGATGGAGATTTGTATGGCGGTTGTCACAAGTGTGCCACCAATATTTTGATGGAGATTTGTATGGCGGTTGTCACAAGTGTGCCACCAATATTTTGATGGAGATTTGTATGGCGGTTGTCACAAGTGTGCCACCAATATTTTGATGGAGATTTGTATGGCGGTTGTCACAAGTGTGCCACCAATATTTTGATGGAGATTTGTATGGCGGTTGTCACAAGTGTGCCACCAATATTTTGATGGAGATTTGTATGGCGGTTGTCACAAGTGTGCCACCAATATTTTGATGGAGATTTGTATGGCGGTTGTCACAAGTGTGCCACCAATATTTTGATGGAGATTTGTATGGCGGTTGTCACAAGTGTGCCACCAATATTTTGATGGAGATTTGTATGGCGGTTGTCACAAGTGTGCCACCAATATTTTGATGGCGATTTGTATGGCGGTTGTCACAAGTGTGCCACCAATATTTTGATGGAGTTTTGTATGGCGGTTGTCACAAGTGTGCCACCAATATTTTGATGGAGATTTGTATGGCGGTTGTCACAAGTGTGCCACCAATATTTTGATGGAGATTTGTATGGCGGTTGTCACAAGTGTGCCACCAATATTTTGATGGCGATTTGTATGGCGGTTGTCACAAGTGTGCCACCAATATTTTGATGGAGATTTGTATGGCGGTTGTCACAAGTGTGCCACCAATATTTTGATGGAGATTTGTATGGCGGTTGTCACAAGTGTGCCACCAATATTTTGATGGCGATTTGTATGGCGGTTGTCACAAGTGTGCCACCAATATTTTGATGGAGATTTGTATGGCGGTTGTCACAAGTGTGCCACCAATATTTTGATGGCGATTTGTATGGCGGTTGTCACAAGTGTGCCACCAATATTTTGATGGAGATTTGTATGGCGGTTGTCACAAGTGTGCCACCAATATTTTGATGGAGATTTGTATGGCGGTTGTCACAAGTGTGCCACCAATATTTTGATGGAGATTTGTATGGCGGTTGTCACAAGTGTGCCACCAATATTTTGATGGCGATTTGTATGGCGGTTGTCACAAGTGTGCCACCAATATTTTGATGGAGATTTGTATGGCGGTTGTCACAAGTGTGCCACCAATATTTTGATGGAGATTTGTATGGCGGTTGTCACAAGTGTGCCACCAATATTTTGATGGCGATTTGTATGGCGGTTGTCACAAGTGTGCCACCAATATTTTGATGGAGATTTGTATGGCGGTTGTCACAAGTGTGCCACCAATATTTTGATGGAGATTTGTATGGCGGTTGTCACAAGTGTGCCACCAATATTTTGATGGAGTTTTGTATGGCGGTTGTCACAAGTGTGCCACCAATATTTTGATGGAGATTTGTATGGCGGTTGTCACAAGTGTGCCACCAATATTTTGATGGAGATTTGTATGGCGGTTGTCACAAGTGTGCCACCAATATTTTGATGGCGATTTGTATGGCGGTTGTCACAAGTGTGCCACCAATATTTTGATGGAGATTTGTATGGCGGTTGTCACAAGTGTGCCACCAATATTTTGATGGCGATTTGTATGGCGGTTGTCACAAGTGTGCCACCAATATTTTGATGGAGATTTGTATGGCGGTTGTCACAAGTGTGCCACCAATATTTTGATGGCGATTTGTATGGCGGTTGTCACAAGTGTGCCACCAATATTTTGATGGAGATTTGTATGGCGGTTGTCACAAGTGTGCCACCAATATTTTGATGGAGATTTGTATGGCGGTTGTCACAAGTGTGCCACCAATATTTTGATGGAGTTTTGTATGGCGGTTGTCACAAGTGTGCCACCAATATTTTGATGGAGATTTGTATGGCGGTTGTCACAAGTGTGCCACCAATATTTTGATGGAGATTTGTATGGCGGTTGTCACAAGTGTGCCACCAATATTTTGATGGAGATTTGTATGGCGGTTGTCACAAGTGTGCCACCAATATTTTGATGGAGATTTGTATGGCGGTTGTCACAAGTGTGCCACCAATATTTTGATGGCGATTTGTATGGCGGTTGTCACAAGTGTGCCACCAATATTTTGATGGAGATTTGTATGGCGGTTGTCACAAGTGTGCCACCAATATTTTGATGGCGATTTGTATGGCGGTTGTCACAAGTGTGCCACCAATATTTTGATGGAGATTTGTATGGCGGTTGTCACAAGTGTGCCACCAATATTTTGATGGCGATTTGTATGGCGGTTGTCACAAGTGTGCCACCAATATTTTGATGGAGATTTGTATGGCGGTTGTCACAAGTGTGCCACCAATATTTTGATGGAGATTTGTATGGCGGTTGTCACAAGTGTGCCACCAATATTTTGATGGAGATTTGTATGGCGGTTGTCACAAGTGTGCCACCAATATTTTGATGGAGATTTGTATGGCGGTTGTCACAAGTGTGCCACCAATATTTTGATGGAGATTTGTATGGCGGTTGTCACAAGTGTGCCACCAATATTTTGATGGAGATTTGTATGGCGGTTGTCACAAGTGTGCCACCAATATTTTGATGGAGATTTGTATGGCGGTTGTCACAAGTGTGCCACCAATATTTTGATGGAGATTTGTATGGCGGTTGTCACAAGTGTGCCACCAATATTTTGATGGAGTTTTGTATGGCGGTTGTCACAAGTGTGCCACCAATATTTTGATGGAGATTTGTATGGCGGTTGTCACAAGTGTGCCACCAATATTTTGATGGAGATTTGTATGGCGGTTGTCACAAGTGTGCCACCAATATTTTGATGGAGATTTGTATGGCGGTTGTCACAAGTGTGCCACCAATATTTTGATGGAGATTTGTATGGCGGTTGTCACAAGTGTGCCACCAATATTTTGATGGCGATTTGTATGGCGGTTGTCACAAGTGTGCCACCAATATTTTGATGGAGATTTGTATGGCGGTTGTCACAAGTGTGCCACCAATATTTTGATGGCGATTTGTATGGCGGTTGTCACAAGTGTGCCACCAATATTTTGATGGAGATTTGTATGGCGGTTGTCACAAGTGTGCCACCAATATTTTGATGGAGATTTGTATGGCGGTTGTCACAAGTGTGCCACCAATATTTTGATGGAGATTTGTATGGCGGTTGTCACAAGTGTGCCACCAATATTTTGATGGCGATTTGTATGGCGGTTGTCACAAGTGTGCCACCAATATTTTGATGGAGATTTGTATGGCGGTTGTCACAAGTGTGCCACCAATATTTTGATGGAGATTTGTATGGCGGTTGTCACAAGTGTGCCACCAATATTTTGATGGAGTTTTGTATGGCGGTTGTCACAAGTGTGTCACCAATATTTTGATGGAGTTTTGTATGGCGGTTGTCACAAGTGTGCCACCAATATTTTGATGGCGATTTGTATGGCGGTTGTCACAAGTGTGCCACCAATATTTTGATGGAGATTTGTATGGCGGTTGTCACAAGTGTGCCACCAATATTTTGATGGAGATTTGTATGGCGGTTGTCACAAGTGTGCCACCAATATTTTGATGGAGATTTGTATGGCGGTTGTCACAAGTGTGCCACCAATATTTTGATGGCGATTTGTATGGCGGTTGTCACAAGTGTGCCACCAATATTTTAATGGCGATTTGTATGGTCGTTGTCACAAGTGTGCCACCAATATAACATTCATTACACCGTAACATTCGTTACACCGTAACATTCGTTACACCGTAACATTCGTTACACCGTAACATTCGTTACACCGTAGTATGGTCACACCGTAACATTGTTACACCGCAATATTCGTTACACCGCAGTATGGTTACACCGCAGTATGGTTACACCGTAACATAGTAACACCGTAATATGATTACACCGTAACATTGTTACACCGCAACATTCGTTACTTCGTAGTATGATTACACCGTACACTTGTTACACCACAACATTCGTTACACCGTAACATCGTTACACCGTAACATTGTTACACCGTCACATTGTTACACCGTAACATTGTTACATCGTAACATTGTTACACCGTAACATTGTTACACCGTATCATTGTTACACCGTAACATTGTTACACCGTAACATTGTTACACCGTAACATTGTTACACCGTAACATTGTTACAACGTAACATTGCTACACCGCAACATTGTAACAACGTAACATTGTTACACCGCTACATTCGTTACACCGTAACATTTCTTCACACCGTAGTTTGATTACACCATAAAATTGTTACATCACAACATTGGTTACACCGTTACACCGTTACATTGGTAACACCGTTACATTCGTTACACAGTTACATTCGTTACACCGTTACACCGCATCATTCCTTACACCGTAACATCGTTACACCGTAACATTGTTACACCGTAACATTGTTACACCGTCACATTGTTACACCGTAACATTGTTACACCGTAACATTGTTACAACGTAACATTGCTACACCGCAACATTGTAACAACGTAACATTGTTACACCACTACATTCGTTACACCGTAACATTTCTTCACACCGTAGTTTGATTACACCATAAAATTGTTACGTCACAACATTGGTTACACCGTTACACCGTTACATTGGTTACACCGTTACATTCGTTACACAGTTACATTCGTTACACCGTTACACCGCATCATTCCTTACACCGTAACATTCGTTACACCGTAGTATGGTCACACCGTAACATTGTTACACCGCAATATTCATTACACCGTAACAAAGTTACACCGTAATATGATTACACCGTAACAGTGTGACACCGTAATAGTCTTACACCGTAGCATTATTACGGTGTAACGAATGCCACGGTGTAATGAATGCTACGAAGCAACGGATGTTGCGGTGTAACAATGTTACGGTGTAACAATGTTACGGTGTAACCAAACTAAGGTGTAACGAATGTTACGGTGTAACGATTAATAAGGTGTAACGAATGTTGCGGTGTAACAATATTACGGTGTAACGAATGTAGCTGTGTAACGAATGTGACGGTGTAACGAATGTTGTGGTGTAACAATGTTACGGTGTAATCAAACTACGGTGTGAAGAAATGTTACGGTGTAACGAATGTTGCGGTGTAACAATGTTACGGTGTAATCATATTACGGTGTAACTATGTTACGGTGTAACCATACTGCGGTGTTACAAATATTGCGGTGTAAAAATATTACGGTGTGACCATACTACGGTGTAACTATGTTACGGTGTAACCATACTGCGGTGTAACAAATCGCCATCAAAATATTGGTGGCACACTTGTGACAACCGCCATACAAATCGCCATCAAAATATTGGTGGCACACTTGTGACAACCGCCATACAAATCGCCATCAAAATATTGGTGGCACACTTGTGACAACCGCCATACAAAACTCCATCAAAATATTGGTGGCACACTTGTGACAACCGCCATACAAATCGCCATCAAAATATTGGTGGCACACTTGTGACAACCGCCATACAAATCGCCATCAAAATATTGGTGGCACACTTGTGACAACCGCCATACAAATCTCCATCAAAATATTGGTGGCACACTTGTGACAACCGCCATACAAAACTTCATCAAAATATTGGTGGCACACTTGTGACAACCGCCATACAAATCTCCATCAAAATATTGGTGGCACACTTGTGACAACCGCCATACAAATCTCCATCAAAATATTGGTGGCACACTTGTGACAACCGCCATACAAATCGCCATCAAAATATTGGTGGCACACTTGTGACAACCGCCATACAAATCGCCATCAAAATATTGGTGGCACACTTGTGACAACCGCCATACAAATCTCCATCAAAATATTGGTGGCACACTTGTGACAACCGCCATACAAATCTTCATCAAAATATTGGTGGCACACTTGTGACAACCGCCATACAAATCTCCATCAAAATATTGGTGGCACACTTGTGACAACCGCCATACAAATCGCCATCAAAATATTGGTGGCACACTTGTGACAACCGCCATACAAATCTCCATCAAAATATTGGTGGCACACTTGTGACAACCGCCATACAAATCGCCATCAAAATATTGGTGGCACACTTGTGACAACCGCCATACAAATCTCCATCAAAATATTGGTGGCACACTTGTGACAACCGCCATACAAATCGCCATCAAAATATTGGTGGCACACTTGTGACAACCGCCATACAAAACTTCATCAAAATATTGGTGGCACACTTGTGACAACCGCCATACAAATCTCCATCAAAATATTGGTGGCACACTTGTGACAACCGCCATACAAATCGCCATCAAAATATTGGTGGCACACTTGTGACAACCGCCATACAAATCTCCATCAAAATATTGGTGGCACACTTGTGACAACCGCCATACAAATCGCCATCAAAATATTGGTGGCACACTTGTGACAACCGCCATACAAATCGCCATCAAAATATTGGTGGCACACTTGTGACAACCGCCATACAAATCGCCATCAAAATATTGGTGGCACACTTGTGACAACCGCCATACAAATCTCCATCAAAATATTGGTGGCACACTTGTGACAACCGCCATACAAATCTTCATCAAAATATTGGTGGCACACTTGTGACAACCGCCATACAAATCTCCATCAAAATATTGGTGGCACACTTGTGACAACCGCCATACAAATCGCCATCAAAATATTGGTGGCACACTTGTGACAACCGCCATACAAATCGCCATCAAAATATTGGTGGCACACTTGTGACAACCGCCATACAAATCTCCATCAAAATATTGGTGGCACACTTGTGACAACCGCCATACAAAACTTCATCAAAATATTGGTGGCACACTTGTGACAACCGCCATACAAATCTCCATCAAAATATTGGTGGCACACTTGTGACAACCGCCATACAAATCGCCATCAAAATATTGGTGGCACACTTGTGACAACCGCCATACAAATCGCCATCAAAATATTGGTGGCACACTTGTGACAACCGCCATACAAATCTCCATCAAAATATTGGTGGCACACTTGTGACAACCGCCATACAAAACTTCATCAAAATATTGGTGGCACACTTGTGACAACCGCCATACAAATCTCCATCAAAATATTGGTGGCACACTTGTGACAACCGCCATACAAATCGCCATCAAAATATTGGTGGCACACTTGTGACAACCGCCATACAAATCTCCATCAAAATATTGGTGGCACACTTGTGACAACCGCCATACAAATCGCCATCAAAATATTGGTGGCACACTTGTGACAACCGCCATACAAATCGCCATCAAAATATTGGTGGCACACTTCTGACAACCGCCATACAAATCGCCATCAAAATATTGGTGGCACACTTGTGACAACCGCCATACAAAACTTCATCAAAATATTGGTGGCACACTTGTGACAACCGCCATACAAATCTCCATCAAAATATTGGTGGCACACTTGTGACAACCGCCATACAAATCGCCATCAAAATATTGGTGGCACACTTGTGACAACCGCCATACAAATCTCCATCAAAATATTGGTGGCACACTTGTGACAACCGCCATACAAATCTCCATCAAAATATTGGTGGCACACTTGTGACAACCGCCATACAAATCTCCATCAAAATATTGGTGGCACACTTGTGACAACCGCCATACAAATCGCCATCAAAATATTGGTGGCACACTTGTGACAACCGCCATACAAATCGCCATCAAAATATTGGTGGCACACTTGTGACAACCGCCATACAAAACTCCATCAAAATATTGGTGGCACACTTGTGACAACCGCCATACAAATCGCCATCAAAATATTGGTGGCACACTTGTGACAACCGCCATACAAATCTCCATCAAAATATTGGTGGCACACTTGTGACAACCGCCATACAAATCGCCATCAAAATATTGGTGGCACACTTGTGACAACCGCCATACAAATCGCCATCAAAATATTGGTGGCACACTTCTGACAACCGCCATACAAATCGCCATCAAAATATTGGTGGCACACTTGTGACAACCGCCATACAAAACTTCATCAAAATATTGGTGGCACACTTGTGACAACCGCCATACAAATCTCCATCAAAATATTGGTGGCACACTTGTGACAACCGCCATACAAATCGCCATCAAAATATTGGTGGCACACTTGTGACAACCGCCATACAAATCTCCATCAAAATATTGGTGGCACACTTGTGACAACCGCCATACAAATCTCCATCAAAATATTGGTGGCACACTTGTGACAACCGCCATACAAATCTCCATCAAAATATTGGTGGCACACTTGTGACAACCGCCATACAAATCGCCATCAAAATATTGGTGGCACACTTGTGACAACCGCCATACAAATCGCCATCAAAATATTGGTGGCACACTTGTGACAACCGCCATACAAATCGCCATCAAAATATTGGTGGCACACTTGTGACAACCGCCATACAAATCTCCATCAAAATATTGGTGGCACACTTGTGACAACCGCCATACAAATCTCCATCAAAATATTGGTGGCACACTTGTGACAACCGCCATACAAATCTCCATCAAAATATTGGTGGCACACTTGTGACAACCGCCATACAAATCGCCATCAAAATATTGGTGGCACACTTGTGACAACCGCCATACAAATCGCCATCAAAATATTGGTGGCACACTTGTGACAACCGCCATACAAATCGCCATCAAAATATTGGTGGCACACTTGTGACAACCGCCATACAAATCTCCATCAAAATATTGGTGGCACACTTGTGACAACCGCCATACAAATCTCCATCAAAATATTGGTGGCACACTTGTGACAACCGCCATACAAATCGCCATCAAAATATTGGTGGCACACTTGTGACAACCGCCATACAAATCTCCATCAAAATATTGGTGGCACACTTGTGACAACCGCCATACAAATCTCCATCAAAATATTGGTGGCACACTTGTGACAACCGCCATACAAATCTCCATCAAAATATTGGTGGCACACTTGTGACAACCGCCATACAAATCGCCATCAAAATATTGGTGGCACACTTGTGACAACCGCCATACAAATCGCCATCAAAATATTGGTGGCACACTTGTGACAACCGCCATACAAATCTCCATCAAAATATTGGTGGCACACTTGTGACAACCGCCATACAAATCGCCATCAAAATATTGGTGGCACACTTGTGACAACCGCCATACAAATCGCCATCAAAATATTGGTGGCACACTTGTGACAACCGCCATACAAATCGCCATCAAAATATTGGTGGCACACTTGTGACAACCGCCATACAAAACTCCATCAAAATATTGGTGGCACACTTGTGACAACCGCCATACAAATCGCCATCAAAATATTGGTGGCACACTTGTGACAACCGCCATACAAATCGCCATCAAAATATTGGTGGCACACTTGTGACAACCGCCATACAAATCTCCATCAAAATATTGGTGGCACACTTGTGACAACCGCCATACAAATCTTCATCAAAATATTGGTGGCACACTTGTGACAACCGCCATACAAATCTCCATCAAAATATTGGTGGCACACTTGTGACAACCGCCATACAAATCTCCATCAAAATATTGGTGGCACACTTGTGACAACCGCCATACAAATCGCCATCAAAATATTGGTGGCACACTTGTGACAACCGCCATACAAATCGCCATCAAAATATTGGTGGCACACTTGTGACAACCGCCATACAAATCTCCATCAAAATATTGGTGGCACACTTGTGACAACCGCCATACAAAACTTCATCAAAATATTGGTGGCACACTTGTGACAACCGCCATACAAATCTCCATCAAAATATTGGTGGCACACTTGTGACAACCGCCATACAAAACTTCATCAAAATATTGGTGGCACACTTGTGACAACCGCCATACAAATCGCCATCAAAATATTGGTGGCACACTTGTGACAACCGCCATACAAATCGCCATCAAAATATTGGTGGCACACTTGTGACAACCGCCATACAAATCTCCATCAAAATATTGGTGGCACACTTGTGACAACCGCCATACAAAACTTCATCAAAATATTGGTGGCACACTTGTGACAACCGCCATACAAATCTCCATCAAAATATTGGTGGCACACTTGTGACAACCGCCATACAAATCTCCATCAAAATATTGGTGGCACACTTGTGACAACTGCCATACAAATCGCCATCAACATTCAACGAGCCCTTTAATTAATTCTTAGGAACACACTTGTAACACGTAGTACATTTTCAATTCGAAAATTTTGTGCTATCTTGTTACACGTTGATCTGCCATAAATCATAAAAGGTTCGTGTCTAGAATGAAATAATTTTCCATCCGGGGTTATTGTCTGTGCTTTTCGGATATGGGGGAAAACCTTTGATTTTCAGGGGTTTTCTTGATTTTTCCAACTTTCTTTTGATTGTATTTGTTTAAAGCGTGTTAATGGTTTGATTTTTTGTATTTTTCAATAATTTTTGTATTAATTTAGTTGATTAAAATTGCTTATAGAGCCATTTTACCAGCAATCACGAAAATAGCTGGAAAATCTAAGAAAATCGGGAAAATTTTAACCTTTTATTCCAAATAATAAAAATTGAAATAGTTTCTGATGAATGACAACATTGGATTTAAAAATAATATTGTTTAAGTTCATAAAAACATCAATTTAATGTTAACTTAGTTTGTATGGGAATTTTGGGCACACTTGTGACACGTAGTACATTTTTTACTTTCAGGGCACACTTGTGACACGTGCTTTTCTGATTTTTGTATACTTTCTGTACTATATCTTTTAGTAGGTGTTACTAAATGAGTTCATACTTGGAGCGTTTGTTGAGTGATAGTGTACGGACCGATCGCTTCATTCAGAATGATTCTATCAGTAACTGATGTGAAAATATTCAACTTTAAACTTTAAAAATCGATTTACTCGAAAAGTACTAAATGGCGTTTGTCACAAGATAGCACAGAAGTGACGAAATTTTCATAGTTCTAGCTATATTTTGCAAAATAAAAAATAATAACAAATAAGGTTATGACTGGGGATTGTTTATTTTTTAATCACATTAATAACGCGATAAATGATTAAATGATTTCCCGTATTCCTTACTTTAAGTTGTTATTATCTTACTCTCTCATAAGATCTGTTCAATATCAATTGTTGGGGATGTTATTATTTTTTCTTCTCATTACCGATAGCCCTGACTTTCTGATAACAAAATTAGACATTTTAACAGGACTTATTATTGTAATGACCTCCGTTTTCTCGGGCAGACGGCAATAACAAAATTCATGCCATTTCAATAACAAATACTGTCAAAATAACAGAAAATATTATGGAATCTTCATGAAAGATCCATTTTTGCATAAGGATTTAATAACAGTTTATGTTATCATAACAAAATTTATTATCGGACTGATAATGGTTGAAAGCCAAAACAACTATCAAATAACATTTTTTTGTTATGGAAGAATATCTCCAACTGTTATCGGGATGATCGGATTAGTTGTTAAAATAACAAAAAATAATAACAAAGATTTGTTCGAAGAATAAATAAAAATATTATAAGTCTCCCGAACAGACGGTAATAACAAAATTCATGCCATTTCAATAACAATAACTGTTAAAATAACAGAAAGTGTTATGGAATATTCTTGCAAAATACATTTTTGCATAAGAGTTCAATAACAGTTTATGTTATCATAACAAAATTTGTTATCGGTCTGATATTGATTGAAAGCCAGAACAACTTGGGAATAACATATTTTGTTATGGTAGAATACCTCAAACTGTTATTGGGATGATCGGATTAGTTGTTAAAATAACAAAAAATAATAACAAAGATTTGTTCGAAGAATAACTTAAAATGTTATTAGTCTGTTATTACAATAACAATCCAATAACAAAAAAATCATAGCGACGAATAACAAATCTTGTTATAAATAACATAAAATGTTATTGGCCAAGTATTTTCAAATATCAAAAAATGGTCTGTCTTTTTCTCATCTTTTCTTATTATTGTGGGTAAGTCGGAATTTGTTTTTTCTTCGACAATGGTATTATTATTTTTATTTATATGAGTTAAAACGAAAAGGTTCATTCGAAGTTAAAAAATGATCAAATGATCTAATAGTTACTTTACTCATACCATTTTAAAGATTTTTTCCTTACATTAATGTAAACATAATTTGCTCTCGAAATCCTCCTAAAATTTTATTTCTGCACGTTGATACACGTGTTGTTCGTGGTACACGTGGCATTCCACCACGAAACGATCATGTTCAATTTGGTTGCACGGGCTCTGTTTTTGGGGGGCAACCAAACATCATGCCTTCATGGTTAGCTTAAAATGATAGTGTAAAACTTTCTCCTGTCTCGTCAGAGGCGCTGGAGCAGAAATCCCACGTTAGAGGAAGGCCATGCCCCGGGGGGCGTAGTGCCAATAGTTTCGTTTCGATAGTGTAAAACAGAATGCGGTACAACTAAACGGAACGCCACCACCACCATGGGGTGCCATCTAACGGTGGAACTTTCAGCTGGGCGTCATGTGAATTTAAAATATGTTTTATCGCCAACCGTGACCTGACTGTTGATACTTTAAAGGTCGGAATGAAATTTCAGGTTAGGGGTGATAGTTTCACTTGTTTTGATAGAAGTTAATTTTTATTTTGAGGACATTTAATTGGATCTGATCAGTCTATACAAATGTTAAGCTAAAGAATTAGATTTAATATGAAATACAACCTTGATGGTTATATTTCATATTAAATCTAACTATAAAGAAACTATAAAGAAAAAAAAAATGTTCAAGGTAGCAACCCTAAGCCAACCCCTCTTGTGTGTACCCTTATCGTCGGTTTCGATGCAAAACCTGCCCAAAATGCAAATTTCATCTCCCCAAGCGTGGTGGCGCAACGTATGTCGTCGTCGTCCTCCACCAGAATACTACCATTAAAATGCTAAATCCACAGTCTGCATGAGAAGTAGCGATAGACTCAACGTGGTTCGTCCTTGTCGCCATCCTCGGTGGCAAAGCCAAAGCATTGGAGGGCACTTGTATGTACGCGGGGGAAAATTGACAGCATGGAGTAAAAAAAAATCGCTCTCACTTTCGTTTGGAAACGTCATGCATGTTAGTTGGTGCAAGAGAGGCAAAAAAAAAACGCAGAATCCCGGAGGTGAAAAGAACCCATTTATTAGCCGAACATTGAACTGGAATCGTGTGGATTGGAGGTTTTGCAGCTGTGCTGTGTGTGTACCTAAATCATTTAATGAAATTCCATACAAAAATGATATAAAAATTTAATGTTGCCAAGAAATTTAAGATGTAATTTTTGGCCAACACCGAAGTTACTGATTTATTATTGAAAATTGGCATTTTCTTCCATACAAAGTAAACTAAGCAATTCTTCTCGAAGTGGATTTAATGTAAATTTAAATTTGGCACAAATTTTTTGGGGGCCTTTCCTATGACCAAACAATTCTCCATACTATTTTTGCAGCTGTCCTTACAAAAATGGAATGTCAATAATTGAAAATCTTTTGACAGAACTTCGTATCTTCGGCAATGTTGTAGGTATTGATAAGGCTGTTATGAATATTTTTCGAACTTAATTTTTATAAAATAAAAATTGCAAACCGGTTGTACGGGAGATGAGGGCCACTCTAAGGTAAAAACTCATTCAAAATCTAAATAAATCGTTATTTTTACCTCCAACCAAGTACAGATCCTAGTTGGAGAACTTCATCATAAGAATGATCGAACTAGGTGTCTGTGAAGTAATCTTTTCTATACTTTTCATTGATTTAAAAAAATAACTTCCCGTTCTCCTCTTGTGGGGGTAAGACGGCCTCTATTTAGCAACTTAGAGAACCTAGATAAAAATACATAAAAACCTGATTTTTGTAACATATACTGTTGAGGACATTTAAAGCAAGATTTTGTAATATTCTCCAAAATGGTTTTAAAACAGTAAAAAAAGCAATTTTTCAAATGATAAATATTACGTCACATTTGTGTTTGAGGATTTTTTCATTCTTATCAAATTTTCTTAACAAATCACTTATTACTTTTGCAAAAATTGGCTCAAAATTCTTATTAAGCATAAGGTGTATAATCATTAGGTATTTGGGTAACTTAAACCAATTTTAGTATAAAAACAAGAACTTGGCCGTTTTACCCTTACCTCCCCTACTGCTATATTTTACATTTCCATTTAAATGTTCTAATTCTGGCATGTAATTGATTTTATTATATTTTTTACCACCCACTACCTTGGCCAGAGTCGAGGAACAAAAACATTGAAAAAATATTTACATCGGGATAAGAACTATTCAAAAAAGACAAACGAAATTTTTTTTTTCGATCTATCAAACAAAAAAAAATCTCACGAAAAATCAGTTTCCCGAGATCCAATATTGTGAATTTTCCACATTTTTTATATGTTTTAAAGCAACAAAATCCCGAAACTTTTGAGCTATAGAAAAGAACGGTTTCAAAATTTTGCTTCCGTGTATTAATTAAAAAGATTTTTTTTAAAGAAATTTTAACTAAACAATTTGCTCGACTACAGTTTTTCATTCACAATCGAATTTGCAACCGAAAAGTTGTTTACATAAATTTCTATAAAGTGCTCCGGTTTTGAGATAAGCCTTGAGATAAGTTTGATTTTATCTGAAAATTTGAAGTTTTTTAACTTTTTAAAAAAGTGCCCATGAGTGACCATTTTTGAATCTCAGCAACTAATGTCCAATCTCTTAGAAAAAAAATATATTTTTTTTTTAATTTTGGAATCAACACTCACATTTTAAAATGACGTTATATTAAATATTAAGCCCTTGATTTCAAAATTTTAAAATATTTTTTTCCAAAAGATCAGAAAATTTATTTATTTATTTTTTCAAAATAATCATAAATTGGCGCAAACATTTTTGTCAGTACTATTCAATGGCTTAAAAGTTGCGGTTTTTTGACCATTAAAAATATCAAAAATTTTAAACTAAGGATTTTTGAAAATTGTTTTTTTTGTGTGAAAAATATAAGTAAAAATCGTCGAAAATGTTTCCATCTGACTATTTTGTCTGAATAGTCTTTATCGTTGCCAAATCGAACAAAAAAGTTTTTTATATATACAGATTTTGAAATAATAATTATGTACCATTTTCGTAAGGACAGCTGCTAAATTTGTATGGAGATTTGTGCTTATTTGGCTCTCATAAAATTTGAGTAAAAAAAATAAAAATGCAAAAAAAAGGTAGAGAATAGCTTAGCTAAGAAATACAAACTTACAAGATAATATCTCCATCCGAGTTCTGCTATTTTCATTTTTTCGATAAAAATAATTTCGAAATATTGAAAACCAATGTCTAAAGATTTAAAATCAAACCAATAATTTTCAAGATATCATCTGTTAAAAAATAAAGGCAAATTAGATGACACTGAGGAAAACTCCTCTTAGACAAATTCCAAAGTAAGAGGCTTACCTCTGCAACCAGCATACCGATCAACTAAATTTTAAAAGAAAATTGTAGAAATTATATTTTTTCTATTCCATTGTGAAACTACTAAATTTTCATAATATTCATATTTTCATATTTTCAAAATAACAAAATTGAATCAATTGTTAATCATAATCTACAACTTTGCCTAAGACACCAAATCGATCGTAGAATTTCTTCTTTTATATGACAAACCATCAGTTTGATGGTTGCATGAGCGTCGCAAAGCCTGCCTCAATCTTTTCTGCAGGAGCAGCAAGTGCTGCCAGAAGAGAGTGAAGTAAAAGTTGATGTTTGCTAAATTCTGTAGCATTTTAAACAGTGGAGGAATCTTTTCGCACTCTTCGGCAAAGTTGTTCCCTGAAACACGGTATATGAGCTCATGAGGTTTTTGAAATATGCAAAAATCCTTAAGGGGCTTGGGCCCTAGCAAAAACCAAAATGCGCTGATTTTACGGGTTAAATCCCATTTAAAATTCAAAGTCAAAGCACCAGGTCCTATTGCAACCAATCAAGCTCATATTTGGGATTCGCGCTTAGAGCAAAGGGATCAAGCATTTAAATGCCCGCAAAATTTACCCGTTTTGTTACATCCTACTGTACATCTAACTATCAATCCAAAAACTCAAATCGATTTGTGACTTGTCGTGGAACCAATCGCTCCCAATAAAAATCGCTATACGTGGTGGATTTTTTTGCCACCTTTCGCCTTCAAAGAGGATACATTTTTATCCATTTGAGTGATTTTTTGCCGCTCTCCAATTTCCACAGAAGGACCAATACCGATGAGGGTGTTGAGCTACATCCGGATCGTTCTGAACGCTTTGACCAACTGTCGTTTTTTCAAGTCTTGCTCCGATTCTGGTTAGAAGCCAGAGAGCAAAGGCCCCCAGTCTGACTGGGGTCAGGAGCTTTGTAGTCTGCAGGACCGGGGTGTGCGTTCCGGTGAATTCGATTTCAATGTTGCTACACACGTGCTAAATGCATCAGAGAGCCTCCTCTTGCAGTGTCGGGCAGGTGGGAGGTTAAACGTGTGCTCGAGGGAAGGACTGTTTACCCAGGGAAAGTCAGGTCTGGTTTGGTCTGGCCTGGTCAGGTACGGTTACGTGTGCCAATGAATGGTCAACGCGGTCATTGGCCATCACCTGCAGTGGATTTGGGATTTATTTAAATTCAATTTCCACTTTCGACACTGCGCGCTGAAAGCAAACGTGTGTTTTTCGAGCCATTTGTTGAGGGAAGCCTGTTTGGGTTGGTCGGGTCTGTGTTTGGATTTTTGGGCCAATTTGCTGGGCAAAGGGCACTTTTGGGGATTTGTAGGCTTTGGAATTTAGTTTGGGGATAACAAACAGTTTGGCTAATTACTGTGTGCACGTTCGGTGCGGATTGAGCGATTGAACAGGTTGTTTGGAATTGCTTTATGGTTGATTTGAATGAATATTTGATTCTTGGAACACATTGTTGCACTGAAATGGCTTTAATGATTATGAATTAAATATAGTGCCAAAGTCAACATAAACCTAATCATCACTCAAAATTTGAATTGCTTTACAAGAACATAATTCTTTCAACATAGAAAAAAACATAACACGCAATGAAGATCTACGACACAAAATTATTCATGCCAATTTTTACAACTCAATTGCCATTCAGTGCCACCGTCTAGCGGGAAAACTCCAACCCAGTTTTCCACACCGAAGAAAACCCCTGCTGTGTCTGAAGATAAAGTCAAGTTCACACCCAGAGACTAGATGACACATTCCACAAGACGACTCTATTCCGTCTGCCCCTACGGAGAAGTCGGGCGGTCTCGGAAGTAATAAAATACGTGAATTGCATTAAAAATTCAACCCCACCCAACTCATCACAGACTCACACATTCTCTCACAATGTTACTTTGTAGCCATTTTTTGGTGTATGGTTTTCCACCAGAGAGCCTTTCCGCCTAGTCATTGACACCAAATTGGCTGTCACCAGAGCGAGTCACTGGCACTGGCAGCGGCCCTAAATTGGCTTTAATTTTTTGTGCAATGCGCTGCGCTCCAGAATTGATTACTGGCAAACTTTGGCACGGAACCGCACGAGCATAGTAATGAGGCTGGCTGCTTACGGGTGGTGTTGCCACGTGGAAATCAAAAACAGCCGGTGCCACTGACTGGGGCGAGGTTGGTGATCCTAAGTAAACGTAATTGTTCAATATCTGTATTTATTTTTAAATATTAATGCATTTCACATTCTTGAATTTTCACTGATGACAAAATTTTTAAACTTTAAAACAAAAAAAAATACATTTTGCAATCTTCTATTACTCGGGACACCCTCGTAGAGTTGATTCCCTCGTAATGTCCTCTAACTCGAAGTAAGCAATCCCCTCATCAGAGGCAACATCTAAAAAACAAACCCACTCGGATGATGAGGACAATGTGATGCATTTGATAAACGTGACTTAATTTGGAGTCGTAATCCTTCACCACTTTGCCCTCCCCCAGTGGCGAAACTCGTGACACGTGGCACCTTACTCGTATTCTGAATGATTCATTGTGGGTTATTTGTTCTCGCTGCTGAATTGCTCACTCACCGACCCGCAATATCTACATGTATTTATCATCCTCTTACTATGTCTTCCCACAGTTCCACCCATGCTGTGGATTCCCCATCAACTGGTCGGAGTGCCGCTGAACTTCAACGTCACGCTGGAGTGCTTCACCGAGGCGCATCCGACCTCGCTCAACTACTGGACGCGCGAGGATGGCCACATGATCCACGACTCCCGGAAGTACAGGTTAGTGCGGTGCAGATTATATTAGTTTGAATTTTCACTTTTCAACAACCATTGCTGCACGAAGCTTTTTTTTGCAATTCCATTGTACCAATTCGAGATAACCAAATTATTTTATTAGGTTTTTTATAAAGTTTTATGCCGACCAAAACCACTCATAAATGGCAATTTAAATATTAGATTTTTTTATGAAATTTAGAATTTCGATTCACTGAAAAAAAAAACAAAAAATAATCAGAGATATATTGCTCGTGAAACCTTGGTGTTATTTGCCTTCCTAACCTTACTGAGGAAAGGCTATACAATCACTCGAAAAATGAACTTCTTAATTTGACCTCGTAGACCTACCTTCACGTATACCTATCGACTCAGAATCAAATTCTGAACATATGACTGTGCGTGTGTCTGAATGCACGGAGAAAAATGAGTTCCCAAAATCGTGAACAAGCGTTCATGAAAATGCGAACCTCGAACAAAGTGTTCAAATCCCATGGTACGATTTTGAAAAACGTACCATGAAATTTGAACATTTTGTTCGTGGTTCTTATTTTCATGAACGCTTGTTCACGATTTTGAGAACTCTTTTTTCTCCGTGTGTGAGTCTGTGCACCAAAAAAAATGCATTCCATTATCTCCGGACTGCCTGATCCGATTTGGACCATTTTGGTCTCATTCGATCCGTCATGGGGTCCCATAAGACCCTAGTTAATATTATTAAGTTTAGTAAAGTACTTCAAAAGTTATGCTAAAAAACAGTTTTGGCTAAAGTTCGGAAGATTGTAAAAATGTTGGTTTTTGTTGAAACCTGTCTTGTTATACATTTTTTGGGTATTTGGAAGACCTTTCCAATGAGCCAAAAACATCGAAGATCTGGCAACCCTATCAAAAGTTATAAGCACCTAAGTGTTATTTATATACTTTTTGAAGGCCGGATCTCAGATATTCCGATGAAAATGATGTTCGGGTCAATCTTGCAACCCATCGTTGCATGTGTATTCAAAAGACCTATCCAACGCGTCCAAAAGATTGAAGATCTGACAACCCTATCGATAGTCATGACTTTTGCAATTCCACTGTGAAACTGTCAACTTTTCCTGCCATTCTGGAGAAACGAAACGGCCTACTTTTCCCTACCAAAAATAACAGAATGGAAAATTAATACCTTTCAATAACAGTGCTGAAAAGTTCTACTTTTCAGCACTGAAATGGGTGCTGATAATTTGAACTTTTCAGCACTAGTATCGAAAAGTAACATTTTTCAATATTGTTTTGTTTTGAACGATGAATTTACTAAACACATGAATGTTTGACATAAAATTCCATTAAATAAGCGTTTTTCGGAATTGCAAAAAATGTTGTAAGCAACTCGTTGCAAAACTTGATTTTTTCAGAACTCGTCGTATTTATCCAACTCGGTAAACCTCGTTGGATAAATGTACAACTCGTGCTGAAAAAATCTTCTTTTTGCAACTTGTTGCATAAACTACTATTCTAGAATAAATTTTCAAAAGATCTTATCTGCATAGGGAACCCATGACTCATAGTTTGTTTTGAATATTAACCCTAGATTTATTCATTTTTCAATGTTGCCCATTGTTTTTACGCAACAAGTTGCAAAGAAAAGGTTCACCGAGTTGGAAGATACGACATCTGCTGAAAAAATCAAGTATTACGAAGAGTCCCATACAATATTTTTTACAATAAGTGTTGAAAAGTTCAACTTATCAGCATCCATTTCAGTGCTGAAAAGGAGAACTATTTAACATTTGTTTTGAAAAGTGTTTCTTTTCAATTCTGTTATTTTTGGTAGAGGAAATTAGGCTGTTTCGTCGTTCTAGAACAACAGAAAAAGTTAGTAGTTTTAAGACGGAATTGCAAAAAATAACTATTATTGTACTTCCTTCGAATGGTAACACTTTTCAAAATAAATGCTGAAAAGTGCTACTTTTCAGTACTGTAATGGATGCCGAAAAGTTGAACTTTTTAGCTCTTGTTTAGAAAAATAATACTTTTCATCATTTTTCTTATTAAACGGTTGATTGACAAAATACATGAACATTTGACTTATAAATCCAATCAAAGGATATTTTTCAGAATTGTAAAACATTTTGTATGAAACTAATCGGTGAACCTCGTTGGATAAATGTACGACTTGTGCTAAAAAAATCTACTTTTTGCAACTACTTGGATATTATAAAATGCTGGGCCAAATTAAAAAAAAAAATATTTTTTTTTGCTATTTTATAAATAAATGGCATTTAATATGTATCTCTAAATCAAATTAAACGATAAAAAATAAATAAAAATAGAGATTTTTTAAATTTATTTTAGTTACAAAAAGTGATTTAAGAAATCCGCAGAAAAAAAATAATACAAATCTTTGAATTATCAAATCATTTTTGTATGGAAATTAATGTTTGTTTGATTGAATTGTTCTATAAGTTGTTCTGTAAGTTGTGAATTCCTCACTGTTTATCTTTTAAGTCCCAAATTTCAAAACTTTTATAAATAATTCAATGTACGGATTATGGATCAGAATGAGTTGCCCTTAGATAGCACTCAAAAAGTGTAAGCCAGATTGAAAAATACAAAAATTAAAATTAGTCATTCAAAAACGGGGTGAAAGTTAAGTTAAAAGCGGCAGGTTTAAACTAATTAAATCACTCGAAAGAATGCAATACAATTTTTAATATACATGGGAGAAATTTGTTTAGATTGATCGTGGAAGCATCATTTTTTAATACTTCATCATTTTTCATACAAATATGTATTCAATTTGCATTCTGGTGACAAAAAATGTGTATCCTTATTAGGAATTGGTTCAAATTTTCAGCAAAATTAAAAATGTTTTGGTGATGATAGTTTCAAAAAAAATTAAAAAATATTTTTTTTTTCAAATTCTTTTCAAATTGCCTAATATTAAATATTTTTTTCAAATTTTTTGAATAAAAAATTAGTCATTTCCTGTAAATTTAGTGTCAAAATATCCGAAAACTATTTTAAAAAAATGTGTAAATTTTAACTTAAATAACTTTGGGATAGTTAAAAAATAAACAATTGATTAAATATTGCTTTATTTTTTATTAGTAGCGGCCTTTTTAAAAAACATCTATGTCGAATTTTGAAATTGATGTGTTTTATTTAAAAATCCAGAAATATATCGGTACTTCTGTGCGCTCTTGTACTAAGCTTGCTGGTTTTCCTATCTAGTTCTTATAGGAGAGCACAGATGCATCGATAGGTCAAATATGTATCTCAAATTTTGAAAATAAAAAAAACTCATTTGTTTTTTTTAATATCCATAATTTCAAAAATATGACTTTCACCATTTGAAAGCATTGCTAATTATTTTATTTGCAGAACACAATAAGGAAATGTTTAAGGTTATTCCAAAAATTTCAAAAAAGTCGGGTTAATTTTTTTTAAACAAAAATTATATCTTTCTTACGTTAGGAATGAGATAGAATTACAAACTCATATTGACCCATTTATTTTCATTTGCTGCAATTCGATAAGTATCAGACAAAAAGATTGTTTTTATTTTGTTCTAAAGAAAAATAAGTTTAGTGAAACAAATGTTAATACATTTCAATGCTTGTTACCAGTGTGTGTGTGTGTATGTGTGTGTGGTCCAATCCAATACCCGCTAACCGGTAGCGAAATTATGGGAAAGTATAATTTGTATCAGACTTTTTGTATATGCCGAATGCTGATACAACTTATCTCAGTCCCGGGTATTAGGTGGTGATAGCCCTCGCGCTGCTTCCAACGACCCATTTCAGAATGGCAGAGATCCTAGCGGCCCAATTCCGAGGTCGTTGGGCATTGTCCGGCCCCGCCTTAACATAGAAGCAAGCACCAGACGGATCCTTGATCTATCTTAAGACTCCCAATCCCTTCAGGCAAATCAGGGATCAGAGCGTATATAATATGAGAAGAATACATCATGTTTTATAACCTTCAAGATGGCCGACTGGTAAGAGTCCCAGACCATCAATCCAAAGGTGTGAGTTCGAATCTCACCTGACTCTGTTTCGTTTTTTGTTCATATTCAAAGTTCAAATTCTTGATTCCAAAATTTCAAAGGTACCGACCGGGATTTGATCCCTGGACCTTCTGCTTGTGAGGCAGAAGCCGTAACCATTAAGCCACGGAGCCGGTTTCATTTCAATGCTTGTTACCAGTACTCTATAATTCTCCAAAGACATAAAATCGACTAGAAATTCTGATATCACTGACACAATGTCCCTGACACACTGGAGTCGATTACTCCCGAGTATCATCCAGATTGATTACGTGTATGTCAATCCTTAAAACAGATTATTTGCCCCAATTCAATCATCCTCTCCCCCTTTCTCTCTTCCCCCAAAAAACAGGACAGAGTCCACGGTCGGCATGCCGATCTACAAGACGCACATGCGGCTGCACATCTACTACATCCAGCAGACCGACTACGGCACCTACAAGTGCGTGGCCAAGAACCCTCGGGGCGAAACGGACGGCACGATCCGGCTGTACAGTGAGTATTACCGACTTGTAGTTCCGTTCAATTTAGCTTCTTCATCTTCTTCCGGGGAAAGAAGGCTAACAAGCCTAATTAATTTGTCCTTGAGTCCTAGTCAAGAAGTCAAGCCGCTCCGATTCCGATGCATGCAATCATCCGGTTTGAAGTGTTGACCTGAAGGACGTTGTGGCAGCTGGCCATTATGTCATCGAAACTTGCTCCTGCAGCTCAGGTGTTGCTTGGAGTGGTGGTCTGGGGGAAAATCTCAAGTGTACGAGCAGCCATAAATAATGACTGCTGACAATAACAGGCTCACACAATCTCATCACAAGGCAAAACCATAAAGCTTCCTCCTTTTGAAAAGGCTTTTGTTTTCGTAGAATAAATAATTGCACAACTGCACAACATCAGGCAGAAGAAAGCGTATGCATAAGAAATTTGTTTGCCGTTTCTTGGCTTTGACTTGTGTTTGGAGCAGCCCGGAAAGCCCGGAACGATTCAAGTGTTGCTTGAATGAAATTCCGGAACACCGCAGCGCCTCTTCCGAGGGAACTCCTTCGTCATCGTTCGCTAAAATGATTTTAACGAGGCCATTTCTCCAACCCTGGAGATGCAACCCTGGCTGTGTTGGCATCGAATGTGCTCAGCATGCACTTGAACGGTGTTGGTAGAAAGACTAGGGTGGTCCTAAAATGTTTGAAATATTACCAAAAAATCAACTTCCCGAGCAGACGGAAATAACTTGGGAAAGTCAGTTTTTGATATTGTGAGAAGATCGAAATATGTTATTGGGATTAGAGGGTGACGATTCTCGAGATTTTCAATTTCCCGGGAATCGAGAGTTGAATTTGGCTATTTCCCGGGAATTCCCGGGACCCGGGAGATTTTTTTTACTACGCCAACAGTGTCAAAAATTTTAAATGAAAAGTAATAAATTTGTTTCTTTTAAATGAATTCAGTTACTGTTAATTCTTACTAATTCTATGAAACGTTAATTTGAGCAGCCTCATTGTTTTGAGGAACTATATAAAACTTTTGATTTTTTTTTCTGAATCTGCAAAAACACAATCGTTTCTTGAGTTTTTTTTTAAGACTCAAAATTGTAGTTTAAAATATTTACGAATCTTAATTCGCACTGAGTGATTTTTCAAAAGGTTCACAAACTTGTTATTAGATTTTTGTAAAAAAAATAATTGATATAGTTTATACATAATTTCCCATTTTATCGGGAATTTTGCAATATGATAACCCGAGCAGACGGAAATAACTTGGGAAGGTCAGTTTTTGATATTGTGAGAAGATCGAAATATGTTATTGGGATGATCGGATTAGTTGTTAAAATAACAAAAATCAATAACAAAGATTTGTTCGAAGAATAACTTAAACTGTTATTATGTTGTTATTGCAATAACAAACCAATAACACAGAAGGAATCATGAAGGAATAACAAGATTTGTTATTTTGTGCGGAGAGGTGGAGCAGCATAATAACAAAAAATGTTATTGAACTGGTATGTCTCCATAACAAAAAAGTTATTGTTTTGGTTTATTTGTAATTTGCAAATAAACCTGCAGTTGCCATAACTTCTCTGTACTAGTCATGGCTGCATAGTCGGCTACCTCCAAGCGACTTTGAATTCATACTTTGAAGACAACTCCAACTCTGGGATCAGGATATGACGTCAACGACGACTTCAGCTCTCTAAAAATACCCGACTTCACAGATTCCGATTCCAAGTAAAAGTTGCTAAAAATTTGCTGAAGCCGATGCAGTCTCCGAGGTCTCACTCCAGCTCGAACTTCAACGTCAGCTCCGGATTCCTGGCTCTGTGAAAATAATAACAGTTTTTGTTATTCACACTTCAAAAATTCTCAATAAATAAATCAATTCCGTTAGGGAATATAACAAAATTAAATAAAAAATGAACTCTCAAAAGTTAATTTTATCGGATTAATTTTAGCTTGAAACCCCATTTCATGGTGAAATAAATGACCCGGATAAAATTGGTCACAATTGTTTCATAGTTCTAGCCAATTTTAGTAAAATCCCTTAGGGGGTATATTAAATAATTAAAAAATCAATTTTCAAAATTTCAACTCCGACGAAATTGGTCAAAATTATCCCATAGTTCTAACCATTTTAAACAAAGTCCTTTAGGGGGTATATCAAATAATTTAAAAAATCAACTTTCAAAATTTCAACTTTTTAGAATATTTTTTGGCTTAAAGACCCCATTTCATGGCCAAAATAATGACCCCGACGAAATTGGTCAAAATTATCCCATAGTTCTTGCCAATTTTAGCAATGTCCCTTAGGGGGTATATCAAATTATTAAAAAAATCAACTTCCAAAATTTCAACTTTTAAGAATAATTTTAGCTTAAGGACCCCATTTCATGGCCAAAATAATGACTCCGACGAAATTGGTCAAAATTATCCCATAGTTCTAACCATTTTAAACAATGTCCTTTAGGGGATATATCAAATAATTAAAAATATCAACTTTCAAAATTTCAACTTTTTAGAATAATTTTAGCTTAAGGACCCCATTTCATGGCCAAAATAATGACTCCGACGAAATTGGTCAAAATTATCCCAAAGATCTAAACATATTTAACAAAAGAAAAAATAATAACAGATTGTGTTATGGTCACAAATTTTGTTATTAGGAGAGTTTTTGAAATGTATAACATTTCCTCTTATTAGCGTGTTATTAAACATTTTCAATATAATATCACTTCAATACCAAATTTTGTTATTTTATCAGAAACTGTTATTATTTTTTCTTCTTGAAGTTGAACTTCAGGATAAAATCATAACACTTTTTGTTATTTTAACAGGATTTGTTATTGAAATATTATTAATTTTGTTATTACCGTCTACCCGGGAAACAACGACTCAAGACAACAAATTAAATTGTTTTTTTTTGTAATTTTTAAGTTCAACATTAAATATTCATTGAAAAATATTTACAGTTATCAGGAAAACCCAAATGTTCACAAGAAACTAAATTGGATTGCTATGTTCAAGAGAAGATATGGAAATTGAACTTAACTTGAAAAAGCTTTTCCCTTTTACAAATAATTAGAAAAAATAATATTTGAAAATAAAACATTTGATTCCATATCAAGGGTGTAACTGCTTAATAATTTTTAAGGTAAATTTTGGGGTCCACCCGTGGGTCCACCTTTTTTTGGCTTCTCTAAATTATAGTTATTGGAATTTTTGACAAGTTAAAATATACACTTTCTGAATAAGAAGATTAGAGAAACATTGGTTTATTCGAACTTGAATATCGAACAATGGACATTCAATGTTCTTAACAATTTTGAATTTTTCAAATGTTTTTCTGATTAGTTTATATAATTTTGCGTCGATATTTATAAGTTTAAATTTCCCGGGAGTCTCGACCGAATTTCCCGGGAATCGAGAGGTCCAAAAATGGTCAATTTCCCGGGAAATTTTTCCCGGGAATTCCCGCTCGTCACCCTCTAATTGGGATGATCGGATTAGTTGTTAAAATAACAAAAATCAATAACAAAGATTTGTTCGAAGAATAACTTAAACTGTTATTATGTTGTTATTGCAATAACAAACCAATAACACAGAAGGAATCATGAAGGAATAACAAGATTTGTTATTTTGTGCGGAGAGGTGGAGCAGCATAATAACAAAAAATGTTATTGAACTGGTATGTCTTCATAACAAAAAAAGTTATTGTTTTGGTTTATTTGTAATTTGCAAATAAACCTGCAGTTGCCATAACTCCTCTGTACTAGTCAGGGCTGTAGAGTCGGGTACCTCCAAGCGACTTTGAATCCATACTTTGAAGACAACTCCGACTCTGGATGCAGGATATGACGTCAACGACGACTTTAGCTCTGCAAAAATACCCGACTTCACAGATTCCGACTCCAAGTAAAAGTTGCTGAAAATTAGCTGAATCCGATGCAGTCTCCGAGGTCTCACTCCAGCTCGAACTTCAACGTCAGCTCCGACTTCCTGGCTCTGTGAAAATAATAACAGTTTTTGTTATTCACACTTCAAAAATTCTCAATAAATAAATCAATTCCGTTAGGGAATATAACAAAATTAAAAAAAATGAACTCTCAAAAGTTAATTTTATCGGATTAATTTTAGCTTGAAACCCCATTTCATGGTGAAATAAATGACCCCGATGAAATTGGTCAAAATTATTTCATAGTTCTAGCCAATTTTAGTAAAATCCCTTAGGTAGAATATCAAATAATTTAAAAAAAGTCAACTTTCAAAATTTCAACTTTTTAGAATAATTTTAGCTTAAGGACCCCATTTCATGGCCAAAATAATGACCCTGACGAAATCGGTCAAAATTATCCCATAGTTCTAGCCAATTTTAGCAAAGTCCCTTAGGGGGTATATCAAATAATTAAAAAAATCAACTTTCAAAATTTCAACTTTTTAGAATAATTTTAGCTTAAGGACCCCATTTCATGGCCAAAATAATGACCCTGACGAAATCGGTCAAAATTATCCCATAGTTCTAGCCAATTTTAGCAAAGTCCCTTAGGGGGTATATCAAGTAATTAAAAAAATCAACTTTCAAAATTTCAACCTTTTAGAATAATGTTAGCTTAAGGACCCCATTTCACGGCCAAAATAATGACCCTGACGAAATCGGTCAAAATTATCCCATAGTTCTAGCCAATTTTAGCAAAGTCCCTTAAGGGGTATATCAAATAATTAAAAAAATCAACTTTCAAAATTTCAACTTTTTAGAATAATTTTAGCTTAAGGACCCCATTTCACGGCCAAAATAATGACCCTGACGAAATTGGTCAAAATTATCCCATAGTTCTAGCCAATTTTAGCAAAGTCCCTTAAGGGGTATATCAAATAATTAAAAAAATCAACTTTCAAAATTTCAACTTTTTAGAATAATTTTAGCTTAAGGACCCCATTTCACGGCCAAAATAATGACCCTGACGAAATTGGTCAAAATTATCCCAAAGATCTTAACATATTTAACAAAAGAAAAAATAATAACTGATTGTGTTATAGACACTTAGAAACTTTTCCATTTGTGCGATTTGTGGTAATTTTATTTCTAAGTCAGTATACCGAACGAATAACAAATTTTGTTATTAGGAGAGTTTTTGAAATGTATAACATTTCCTCTTATTAGCGTGTTATTAAACATTTTCAATATAATATCACTTTAATACCAAATTTTGTTATTTTATCAGAAACTGTTATTATTTTTTCTTCTTGAAGTTGAACTTCAGCATAAAATAATAACACTTTTTGTTATTTTAACAGGATTTGTTATTGAAATATTATTAATTTTGTTATTACCGTCTGCCCGGGTTTATTTTTCAAATAAAGTCATCGTCACTACAATTTTTGACGGCAGAGATTTTGAGAAAAGTCTTAAATTGGTAAGAACAAATACCAAAAACATCCTCCACAAACTCACTGCTAATATACCTTAGTGTTCAAACAGCAGCGTTGCATTTAACATGTGTTTGTATGTGTTTCTCATCTTTGTGTTTGGGTAGGTGTTTGGAAGGCGAGATTCATTTTCCCCCGAGGAAAGTGCCGCTCAACAGGAAAACAGATGGGAAGACTTAATGAAATTTCGTTCGTTTGTATTTTGCTGCTGTTGGTGGAAAATGTTGGTCCCATTTTCCTCTGCCAACGTTTCCGATTTCCCCCCGTGGAATGCACCTGACTAATTAACAATAACAACAAAAACACTTTGCAGCGACAAATTTATGATCCAACGTCGTGCCAACCCTCACTCCAATCAATGGAATTGTTGTCCTTTTTGGGAAATTAATTATATTGCAGCGCGTGAAGTCTGAAATTGGAATTTAATAATGGTAGTTAAAACTGTTACAGAGAAATTTGTACATATTTTATTTGTTATTTGGAATAGTCAGCTTTGTTTTTTTTTGCTTTGTTCACATCAAACCTTGGAAAAAAAAAATCTTGACACATTCTCCGGCAATGTACACCTTGGGATGAATTTTTGAAAAGCGTGTATGAGCTATTTGGATATTTTTCCTCGATTCTAGACTACTTGAAGCTTCAAAAATCATGGTTTTCATTAGTCGATCATTTGAATATCATTTTGTACAAGTTGGTTAAGTTATGTATCAATTCGTGATAAAATCATCGTTTTAAAAAATTTTTCTAAAAACTCCTGGTTTTCAGCGAAATAAAATCCAAAAATTATTCTTTTGATTGCATTTTGTAGGTTTTTAGATGTAGTAAACGGAAATGTCATGGATTTGCCGTTTATCTTAAGTTAAGTATTTTTTCGAACTAGTGTAAGTTTACCATTTTATTGCGTTGCAACGTCACGAAAAAGGGACAGTTGTTTATGCCAACAGAAAACTAAATATTCAATCATTTTGATATTTTGGATGCTCTTTGTACTTGGAAAGAGCTTTCAAATGCAACCTAGAGCGACTAAATTGGTTGTCTAGATCCAAAGTTACAACAGGTTTAAGTTTGCGTTGCAACGTCACGAAATTTTAAATCATATTAGTCACATGGCAAAAAAGGTGTATGCGTAGTTGGTTTTTGAAAATAAAAGGATACTAAATATTATATATTTTTTATTTAATGTTTCCGAGCATATTTACAGAAGAATTGTACATGTGTCATTCACAAATTCCGTTACTTAAGTTTGTATGCAACTCGAATAGGTATATTATGAAACTTGTTGAACAAATCAAAATAGACCGATAGACCAGGGGTAAAAATTCTAAAACTTTCTTAAACGTAATCACGTGGTAGCTGAATGGTCCCTTTATGATAAACTGATTTACGTGAGGGTTCATTCTAATACAACGCAACGATTTTTTTATCCCACACCCTTACCTAGGCCAAATTACATTAAAATTCACTAAACAATAAAAATCACGTGATTCGATTGTTTTTTTTACAAACTTTTGTCACTTTGTTGTTGGACGAACCCTTACCTAAATAAGTTGTATGCATCGTTTAGTTGTTCGCAATTTAAAATGTTATGTTGCGCAGGTAAACAGTTTTATTATTTCCTCAAATTTTATTTAAAAAGCACAAAAGTCAACAAAATAAGTTACGTTGTTTGCAGATCACCCCTTAGGGGCCATCAACAAACGATATGGGCACTTTATTCATAAATTTCAGCCCTCCTGAAAACTTGAAGCTCCTCCTCCCTTCTAAAACTTCCACGTGTTTTGTAAATTGCTCAAAACCATTAAAATATTAAGGGAGCGTTCTTGCATTACGTAACAAAACATTTATATTTTTAGACCCCCTCCACCTTCTGGTTATACATTTCCGATACATTTTTTTTGTATAAATCTTGGACCCCCCCTTGATATTACGCCGTTACGTAATGCATGGACGTCCCATTACATGGATAGAGGAGGGGAGAGGGGGGGAACCTTCGTGATAATGGAATATTGCAAATATTGCATTGGAAAACTGTGTAAATCGTACTGCTACTGTGAAAGCGGTATAGGGAGAGGGGGGGAGGGGGTTTTACATGGGCGGGCCAGTCAATTCACATGTCCTTGTACTGTGTATAATGTCTTATAATAAAATCTTAACCTAAAGTTGTTCAAACTAACAAAAACTATGATTTATTTTGAAACTAAAATTTCGTGACGTTGCAACGCAACGAAAAACCCTGTTTTCAAAAACAAAGCGTTGCAACGTCACGGAATGTAAGTGGTCTTTAAAAATCGAGGTTTGATTTTTTCGTAAAACTAATGATTGCATTCGATTTGTTGGTCAATTTTATATTAAAAATGGAAGGAGAACTCAAAATTTGCCGTTTAACAGAGCAGAGTTAATGGCAAAACATAAATTGGGTCAGGATTGAGAAAAAGTCACGCGTTGCAACGTCACGCTACATATTCCCCTCTCAAAAATAGATTATTTACCTAAAATAATGTTTCAACACTGCTTCTTATAGGAAATTTAATGCCCTTTCCGAATCTGTAATAACATATATACCTTTTTTATGTATTTTTTGAGTTACAGCCGAAATACTGAAAAAAGAAAAGTCAAAGCGTTGCAACGTCACGGCGGAATGTGTCATAAGAAATTTTCAGAACTTTGCAAAATAATATGTTCTGGACCCATGAACTCATGGACAGAATTTTGAAAAGTCGAAAAACTATAAAAGGCTGTTTCTTCGGAAACAGCGCTTTTGCAAAATTTCTGTAGAAAACTTTTCGATTGGAAATTTGATTATACATTCTAAACAGCTGTTAAAAAATTTAGTAGGATTTTTAATTATAAAAACAAAACTTTTGTATTAAAAAAAAACTTTTTCGAAAAAAAACAAAACATTTGTTTTCAAATAATTATATGAATCATAAGTTGCAGGTTTTTGTCTTTGAACACATCTTGAAGAAAATCAATAATCTGATAAAACAAATTCTGGGAATTTAATATGTGAAAAAAAAAATTAATTAAAAATATATTTCTTTTCCGTCTGCAAATTTTTACTGATTGGTACTAATAATTACCTACAACTTTGCCCAAGACTTGGTGTCCAGGATTTCCTCCAAAAGATACAGATTATTGAATATTTCAAGTTTCAGCCAAATTTACGGAATAAGGGCAGAATTGCAGAAGTTTTTTCAAGATATTTATTTTTGTATTTTTTAATTTAGGCGAAACTTTGTCCATTTCAAGTCAAGTCCGATTTCAAGTCAAACCAACAGAATCCAAATCAAATGTGCTTCGATTTGGCTTAAACTAGGCTTGGGAGTTCCATGGCTAACATTGTACTATATTTTTTTGTCCGTCGATTAGAGTTGTGCTATTCAAAATAGAGTGGTCTAAGAAAAGCAGCTGAATATATTTTTCTTTGCATTTTTTGAATGTTTTACGCAACATATCCATTAATGGTGAATTTGCACTAACAGGATTCTGAGATATAATTTTAGGAATAAAAATATCGGCATTCAGTACATTAATTGAAAATAACGCACCATGCGTTTCCAGCAAAATGTACTGGGAACTCATTTCTATGGAGAAGTGGTGGTGGTTTTTTAGTTCGACTGATATACCGAAATCCGGTAACATTTAAAAAAAATCTATTCACCGAATCTTGTGTATGAATATTCGCCATTTTTGAATAGGTTATGTAAAATATTCAGAAAAATCATAGAAACACATTTCAGCTGTGAGCGCTTTAGTGCCGTGACCTTCAAATCAGCAAACAAAGTTTTCATATGATCTTCAAGTCTATTCAGCTATGTTTTTAAAATGACTGATATTTTCATTGAAGCCCAACTAATCACTTTTCTTTTGAATCGTGGTAAATTAAAATTAATACAGCCGTTCTGGATATATATTTTTTTGTAGGTTCATCCTAATCGCAACACACAAAAAATACGGGTCTAATTATTTTGGCAAAGGAACTCTCATGCTAAGTTTGAGCTAAATCGGATCTGGATCCTTGAGGTTTGCGTGGAATCACTGAAGTTTAATGGTATTGTGTCCATATAGAAAACCCATATCTTGTAAGGCAAAGAAGACCTTATAAAAGACCTAGTAAACTTCATGTAAAAACATCAATTTAACGTAAACCACTCATACAAAATAATACCTCCTACATAAAATCTACCCACGTCAGCCTAAAACTACTTCATCATCCTGGGCAGATTAATCTTGCTGGGTGCTAATTGGAATTTAATCTTCTCGGCATCCCATTTGATAAACTTTACCATGTCCGTGCCGATGTGCGTTTGTTAATTATTATGTTACACACAAGAGCATCCAGTTCTAGGAAACGGCCTGCTTCTACCAGCTAACGAGGATACACGAACCATCCAATTGTTCTGCCCAACATCAGATAAATTATTTCCCTTGTGATTTGAGAACTTCCTACTGCAAAGGATAGTAGATTCATAACTCTTCTGGCTCGTTGAGTAGAATCTTGCTAGGACAAGATTTCATTTACACTTTCACAAAATTGATCATTTTCAGGAAATTGTAATGTTTATTAGAAAATTATTTTTCTTCAACTGTGTTTCCACATATAATATGTGATCATCTCTAAACAATTCCCGATAAGCAATTTACACACTGCTGAAATAATTATGTTATCCTTAGCCTCGTTGGTAACGAAAGGAGCAACACGTCACAGTACAACAAGAGGCACGAAGCAGGAATATTTTGCCGAGAAATGTCTGCCGCACCGAAAAATGGCGAGTGTTGTCATGAATAAAAATGCCTCCTAATAAGGCCAATTATATTCAGCACGCGTTTGCTTCTTCTTCGTCTTCTTCAGCCATCATCGGTATCATCAACACCAGGTGGCACTTCCGAATCGCCCAAAAAAATGTGAAATTTGTTGATTCTATGACAATTTGCAAACTTCCTGCGATAAAATTCTGGCTGTTTTCCTACTCTTCCCAACGGAAAGTCTGACTCTTGAGTGAATTTTCATCTCAGTACGACGGCAATCGAACTCAATCAACTTGTGGCGAAAAAAACTTCAAACGTCATCGGTCGACCACAAGCACTCTACAATTACGAAAGTTCTCTGAGGGGGAAGTTGTTCCTTCTTCTGGTCAGCGGATTGGAGGGACTTCCCACAGGAAATGGGTAGACGTCCATTCGATAAGATGTTATTAGAGTTGAATTTTTGCTTTTCCTCGCTGCCGTCAGCTCTCCAAACTGTTCGTTATCGTGCGATGTAACTTCTTTGCTGCGAATTTGGAGTTTCGTCTTGGGAGATTTTATAAAGTTCATAGGCGTCTTTGAATTAAAATTTTCCATTATATATTTTGCTTCGAAAAAAAAACTAAATATATTTGTGCATACAAACTCAAACAATGTAATGAACATCGTTGCTTTCTATTATAGAAAGTTAGATTTTTTGCATTTTTGAACCAGAGCTCCATTATTTACCATAACTAAATTGTGATTTCATGAATACTAGGTATTAAACGAATTGAAGTAATTCTTCTTGCACAAACCTATTGAAAATATTGAATTATACCGATTCAAGCTTCATCTCATTCAAAAATGGTATACAAAAACTTAAAAAATCTTAATTTTGCTTCGGCATCAAAGGTTTATTATCTTTTTTCATTAAATAACATCAATTATTCCTTAAAAAGCTTACCAAAATTTAAATATCGAAAACTCTATTTCCAGATACTTTAGAAATTGATATTATCAGATATAAATCTTAATATCAAATTTTCTGATCATCTGATGAACAACACCAAAACTGAACAATAAATTGAATTGAACAAAATTATGTTGAGTTTCTTCATTTATCTATATTTCTCAGAGCATTTTCAAACAAATTGTTCCAAAAAGTTAGGAAAATGTATACTTCCGCTTGAATTTCGGGAATTCCCGGGAAATTAACAAATTTCCCGGGAAACGGGAAATATTTTTTTCCCGGCAAGGGAAATTTGACGCTCTAATTCCCTATGTCAAAAGAAGCCATTTACCATCATTAGTTCTGATCAATTTGGTGTTTTGGCAAAGTTGTAAGGTTATGATTGAAATTTTTCAGAAACAAATGGTACACAATAGAGCAATTCTCTACCAAAACTGGAAATGGATTTTATTTGTATTTTTTTATTTGGCTCAAACTTTTTGGGGGCCTTCCCTAGGATCAAATAAGCTTTTTTGTGTGATTGGTTCACCCATACAAGTCTCCATACAATTTTGGTTGCTGTCCATACAAAAATGGAATTATTCAAACAGCTGTAACTTTTGAGTGAATTTTCTGATCAATTTGGTGTCTTCGGCAAAGTTGTAGGTATTGTTGAGGACTTTTGAGAAAAAAATTGGCACACGGAAAAAAAATTGCAGATTTTTTTATCAACTTTTTTTCACTAAAACTCAATTTCCCAAAATACGTATTTTTTTGATTTTCGAGATTTTTTGATATGTTTTAGGGGACAAAAATCCGCAACTTTTGAGCCATAGAGAAACATGGTCAAAAAATCTGCCACCGCGTTATGAATTTTTGAAAAAATAGTGATTTTTGGAAAAAATCTTTTATTCAAATTTTTTATTCCGTGTACCAATTTTTTTCTCAAAAGTCCTCAACAACACCTACACCCAAAATTCTGAGTCGAGAGAATCGTTGCCTCAAAATTTATTGAGGGCTCAGCGCCAAAATCGAGAGAATAGTGCTACCAACGCACACCACCATAACAAATGAGTTCATTTGTTAATTGAAACAATAAATCTCCAACAAGTTGCATACATTGACATCTGACCACTCCTTGTTCACCAAGCTGTGGTGGCCGAGGCAGTTAAGTCATTGAGTTAGTGTGTCAAAGGTCTCTGGTTCGAATCCCGTAGTCGACACTTTTGGTATTTTTGTTTTGACGGATGAACTTTTTTTGCAAATGAACCTCGATAGAATAATTCTCTCGCCAATCTCGAGCTGTGTTCTCTGTGTCCGTGAGTGGTTCCACTATTCTCTCGACTCGAGGCCATTTTTCTCTCGGACAAGCGCTGCCCAGTTTTGGGTGTACAACTTTGCCGAAGACACCAAATTGATCAGAAAATTCACTCAAAAGTTACAGCTGATTGAATATTTACATACCTATTTTGTATGGACAGCAGCCAAAATTGTATGGAGACTTGTATGGGTGAACCAATGACGCAAAAAAGCTTATTTGGTCATAGGGAAGGCCCCACACAAAGTTTAAGTCAAATAAAAATATACAAAAAATAAAAATGGTCGAAATCGGCCGATTTCGTAGAGAGTTGCTCAATAGTGTGTTCTAAAAAAGGCGATATTTCCGGAAACCTTCAGACTCACCTGGATTTCAATAGGTTTTTGGCACCGGAAAAATGTTTCCATACAACGATAAATTCCCAAAAATCGATTAGAACCCGCGATTTGCGATTTACTGAATAACAGTCTATTTTCATAAAAAAATAACATATTTGTTTTAAAACCTTGAAAAATGCGTTCAAATTACCCCGTACATCACTTTAAATCATAGTTTAGAGTCCTATCAATAATTTTCTGTATTCATATTGACCCAGGAAGCCGTCATTTTTCATTGGCAGCATGTTAAAGTTGGAAAAATAACTTTTTTTGCCTGAAATTTTTACGAATTCCTCTAAAAAATCCATCTTAGAAAAATGTGGCATAAAAACTAATACCATCATCTTGTAAGTAACAATTTGCTGAACAATTTTGTTTTTTTACAATTAGTTTTTATCAGATAGAGCCAAGATAGAGACATTTTAGTAAAATAAAAAAGGCGTATATTTATAATTCCCTATGAGAATTTAATTTTTATCACTTACACCACTGTTTCAGCTACTGCCAGCATTTAATATGTTTCCAAACTTTTGCATTGTTTTGTAACATCAATCTACAAGCAAAATATATAGTTTTCATTGATTTTACTGTGTGACATAAGCGCCATTATGTGTTTTGAAATATCAGCCATTAGTACAAACCAATATTTTTTTTCAAGATTTTGATTAAAATTGCTTTTTAAAGAAAAATAAATAAGCTCCATAAGCATATTTCCAGTCTGAAGTAAATTATACTTACCAATAATTTCACGTTCTGCTGACCGATTTTCAATTGGAATTTTCAATTTTTTTTAAGATATTATAGAAAACTATTTGATCCAAAAATTGTTTCAAATGATAAAAAAAAGATTAAACCCACTTCTTGAATTTAGTTAGTAATTTCCGAAAAAATGCTTTTCAAAAATGCTTTGTGAAGAAAAAAAAACCTCGGAAACACACATAATTTTTTTAAAATTATAAAATTAATTTAAATAAAAGACCAGAAACTTAACACATATTTTATGCTATTTGTAATTATGCTGAGTTATACTGACAGAGTCTGTACTGCACTGAAATGCGTTCCTTCTGGTAAAAAATATGCACCACCAAAAATCACAGTTTTCAATGCTACTCTTCCACAATTTTCTACAGAAGCTTCTTCCCAGCTGGTTGCGGATGAGTGCCGACTTGCAACCCCACGGGGAAATATGGTTTTGCATAATAAATTCGTACACTTTTCCACGACGACTCTCGGCACAAGCAGCAGCAGCTAGTAGTGCCTGCAGGGAAAACTTGTAAAAAACTGCTCGCTCCCTCTACTACCTTATAGATGTCTAAGAAACCACGTGGGTGTGGTGCCTGTTTGGCTTTGGGGGTTTCATTTTAGATGATGATATTATGTTTCTTTCAGCGTGGCTCGAAATTAATGTTTTCCTAAATAGCAAGGTGTCAGGGTGCGGCAGTTTTTATCCTTTTCTGTTCCAGCAGTGGAAATGCCGATCCAAAAGAAAAACCAGGAACAACGACTCCAGAGAGCTTTCCCGACCTCGTTAGCGAAGTTCAAGATCTTTCTGGCCCCCAAACTCTCGAAATTCACCGTCTGGGGACATTTCTCTAGACCTCCGTCAAGAGGCCTCTTTCTACCGCGCAACTTGCGAGACAGTTCCGCACGGCTGGCGGGCACAGTCGTGGCCAAAATAGACAAGTTTTGCTGGCAATAGCGAGCCGTCGAACACGCACGTCAAGTTGGGGTCTGATAACCAGGTTTTTTTCTCTTTTTGTGCGGCGAGTTTGGCTGGTTCTCAAGTGGTTCAATTCGGTTCTCTTTCGGAATGACATCTGCCGGGGTGACATGATGAATGTGTGGGGGGCAACTCGGTTGTGTGGCAGTTTGATGAAATTGGAAAATGAAATGGGGGTTCTTTTGGAATAATTCTTGGTTTGATTGTACCGTCCAGACTCGATTATTCGAAGGCCTCGGAAAAATTTCAATTTCAGAAATTTGAATTTGATGTTTGAATTAAGAAAGTTAAATAATACGAAAAAAAAGAGTGTGAGTATTGAATTCATGAAAAATAAATTTTCGACTTTTTGTTAGATGGTAAAAAGTAATAATCAATTAGAACAAAAAACATAAAGTTTCTGGGTATTTTTACAATTGAGCAATTCTCTACAAAATCGGTATTTTTTCTTAAATTTTAATTTTTGTCATTTTTAATCCAGCTGAAACTTTTTTGGTGCCTTTGGTATGCCCAGTGAAGCCATTTTGCATCATTAGTTTGTCCATATAATTTTCCATACGAATTTGGCAGCTGTCCATACAAAAACGATGTATGAAAGTTCAAAAATCTGTATCTTTTGAAGGAAATTTTTGATCGATTTGAAGTCTTGGGCAAAGTTGTAGGTATGGATACGGACTACACTGGAAAAATATGATACACGGTAAAAAAATGGTGATTTTTTATTTAACTTTTTGTCACTAAAACTTGATTTTCAAAAAAACACTATTTTTATTTTTTTTATTATTTGTTTTATCATGTTTTTTTGCAAATCAAGCTTTAGTGACAAAAAGTTAAATAAAAAATCACCAATTTTTTTTACCGTGTATCATATTTTTTCAGTGTAGTCCATACCTATAACTTTGCCGAAGACACCAAATCGATCAAAAAATTCCTTCAAAAGATACAGATTTTTAAATTTCCACATATCATTTTTGTATGGACAGCTGCCAAATTTGTACGGAAAATTATATGAACGAACTAATGATGCAAAATGCATACCGAAGGCATCAAAAAGTTTCAGCCGGATTAAAAAATACACGCAACCGAGATCGGAGGAAATTTGTGCGGAATCCCTCTCGAACCGCGCGTGAAATGCCTCCACGCACGGACAGGCGAGAAATCCCGTTCGAAGCTTGTGAGGGAAATCCGCTTGAATTATTTCAAGCCTTAAAACCCGAAAACACTTACACAAGGAAACCTATTTTTTATTGGTATTTGTGTTTATCCGTCTTTTGTGTATGTATTGGTGAGCTTTAATGGCGTGTGTATGTGTGTGTGTGTCAAGAAAGTCGTTCTTCTTTTACTTGTTCTTTTTCGAAATAAAAGCTGTAGAAATTAATTATTTCACTTTTTTATTCATGATTTTTTATCCAAAGCATCACTTTTCACCTATTCCACACATTATTTCATTTATCCTGCCTGTTCCTGCCGGAGTTCTGGTATCAGCTCACCGAAAATCCTTCGTCGTGGACAAATCCGCGTTTTTTGACATCACTATCAGCACGAACAGCATTCCGAAGGTTTTCCGAATCAGCAGCCGAACCTGAAAACAAAACCAAAAAACATCAATTTTCTAACTTTACTTTATGATTCTCACAAATTGGACTTTTCTTTTGTCTCAAAACGATTATAAAAGCTTACCTGCTTTACAATACATAATTATTGACCGAGTTTTTCCAATTTTATTCGAAAACCAACTGTTTTTTGCTGATTTCTGTCGTCACACGACCGCCATAAAAAATCACAAGAGCAAGACGGCTGGGCTGTCAGTGACGGCGACGGCTGCTCTGAGTGTGTGCGAGTATTTGTGAGTTTTGATTTTGACAAGGGGCAGTTCCTAAGCAACGGTTACTGCTTGTTTTGATTTGGAGCAATCCCAAAACTACGTAGATACATTTTTACTGTCCATTTTTTTCACTTGTTACAGGTTCTCATTATTTTAACTTTCAAGCAATTGTAATAGTTAAATCCAAAGGCCGTTGCAATTGTAAAATTGTAAAATTGTAAAATTGTAAAATTGTAAAATTGTAAAATTGTAAAATTGTAAAATTGTAAAATTGTAAAATTGTAAAATTGTAAAATTGTAAAATTGTAAAATTGTAAAATTGTAAAATTGTAAAATTCTAAAATTGTAAAATTGTAAAATTGTAAAATTGTAAAATTGTAAAATTGTAAAATTGTAAAATTGTAAAATTGTAAAATTGTAAAATTGTAAAATTGTAAAATTGTAAAATTGTAAAATTGTAAAATTGTAAAATTGTAAAATTGTAAAATTGTAAAATTGTAAAATTGTAAAATTGTAAAATTGTAAAATTGTAAAATTGTAAAATTGTAAAATTGTAAAATTGTAAAATTGTAAATTTGTAAAATTGTAAAATTGTAAAATTGTAAAATTGTAAAATTGTAAAATTGTAAAATTGTAAAATTGTAAAATTGTAAAATTGTAAAATTGTAAAATTGTAACATTGTAAAATTGTAACATTGTAAAATTGTAAAATTGTAAAATTGTAAAATTGTAAAATTGTAAAATTGTAAAATTGTAAAATTGTAAAATTGTAAAATTGTAAAATTGTAAAATTGTAAAATTGTAAAATTGTAAAATTGTAAAATTGTAAAATTGTAAAATTGTAAAATTGTAAATTGTAAAATTGTAAAATTTTAAAATTGTAAAATTGTAAAATTGTAAAATTGTAAAATTGTAAAATTGTAAAATTGTAAAATTGTAAAATTGTAAAATTGTAAAATTGTAAAATTGTAAAATTGTAAAATTGTAAAATTGTAAAATTGTAAAATTGTAAAATTGTAAAATTGTAAAATTGTAAAATTGTAAAATTGTAAAATTGTAAAATTGTAAAATTGTAAAATTGTAAAATTGTAAAATTGTAAAATTGTAAAATTGTAAAATTGTAAAATTGTAAAATTGTAAAATTGTAAAATTGTAAAATTGTAAAATTGTAAAATTGTAAAATTGTAAAATTGTAAAATTGTAAAATTGTAAAATTGTAAAATTGTAAAATTGTAAAATTGTAAAATTGTAAAATTGTAAATTGTAAAATTGTAAAATTTTAAAATTGTAAAATTGTAAAATTGTAAAATTGTAAAATTGTAAAATTGTAAAATTGTAAAATTGTAAAATTGTAAAATTGTAAAATTGTAAAATTGTAAAATTGTAAAATTGTAAAATTGTAAAATTGTAAAATTGTAAAATTGTAAAATTGTAAAATTGTAAAATTGTAAAATTGTAAAATTGTAAAATTGTAAAATTGTAAAATTGTAAAATTGTAAAATTGTAAAATTGTAAAATTGTAAAATTGTAAAATTGTAAAATTGTAAAATTGTAAAATTGTAAAATTGTAAAATTGTAAAATTGTAAAATTGTAAAATTGTAAAATTGTAAAATTGTAAAATTGTAAAATTGTAAAATTGTAAAATTGTAAAATTGTAAAATTGTCAAATTGTCAAATTGTCAAATTGTCAAATTGTCAAATTGTCAAATTGTCAAATTGTCAAATTGTCAAATTGTCAAATTGTCAAATTGTCAAATTGTCAAATTGTCAAATTGTCAAATTGTCAAATTGTCAAATTGTCAAATTGTCAAATTGTCAAATTGTCAAATTGTCAAATTGTCAAATTGTCAAATTGTCAAATTTTCAAATTGTCAAATTGTCAAATTGTCAAATTGTCAAATTGTCAAATTGTCAAATTGTCAAATTGTCAAATTGTCAAATTGTCAAATTGTCAAATTGTCAAATTGTCAAATTGTCAAATTGTCAAATTGTCAAATTGTCAAATTGTCAAATTGTCAAATTGTCAAATTGTCAAATTGTCAAATTGTCAAATTGTCAAATTGTCAAATTGTCAAATTGTCAAAATGTCAAAATGTCAAAATGTCAAAATGTCAAATTGTCAAAATGTCAAAATGTCAAAATGTCAAAATGTCAAAATGTCAAAATGTCAAAATGTCAAAATGTCAAAATGTCAAAATGTCAAAATGTCAAAATGTCAAAATGTCAAAATGTCAAAATGTCAAAATGTCAAAATGTCAAAATGTCAAAATGTCAAAATGTCAAAATGTCAAAATGTCAAAATGTCAAAATGTCAAAATGTCAAAATGTCAAAATGTCAAAATGTCAAAATGTCAAAATGTCAAAATGTCAAAATGTCCAAATGTCAAAATGTCAAAATGTCAAAATGTCAAAATGTCAAAATGTCAAAATGTCAAAATGTCAAAATGTCAAAATGTCAAAATGTCAAAATGTCAAAATGTCAAAATGTCAAAATGTCAAAATGTCAAAATGTCAAAATGTCAAAATGTCAAAATGTCAAAATGTCAAATTGTCAAATTGTCAAATTGTCAAAATGTCAAAATGTCAAAATGTCAAAATGTCAAAATGTCAAAATGTCAAAATGTCAAAATGTCAAAATGTCAAAATGTCAAAATGTCAAATTGTCAAATTGTCAAATTGTCAAATTGTCAAATTGTCAAATTGTCAAATTGTCAAATTGTCGAATTGTCAAATTGTCAAATTGTCAAATTGTCAAATTGTCAAATTGTCAAATTGTCAAATTGTCAAATTGTCAAATTGTCAAATTGTCAAATTGTCAAATTGTCAAATTGTCAAATTGTCAAATTGTCAAATTGTCAAATTGTCAAATTGTCAAATTGTCAAATTGTCAAATTGTCAAATTGTCAAATTGTCAAATTGTCAAATTGTCAAATTGTCAAATTGTCAAATTGTCAAATTGTCAAATTGTCAAATTGTCAAATTGTCAAATTGTCAAATTGTCAAATTGTCAAATTGTCAAATTGTCAAAATGTCAAAATGTCAAATTGTCAAATTGTCAAAATGTCAAAATGTCAAAATGTCAAAATGTCAAATTGTCAAAATGTCAAAATGTCAAAATGTCAAAATGTCAAAATGTCAAAATGTCAAAATGTCAAAATGTCAAAATGTCAAAATGTCAAAATGTCAAAATGTCAAAATGTCAAAATGTCAAAATGTCAAAATGTCAAAATGTCAAAATGTCAAAATGTCAAATTGTCAAAATGTCAAAATGTCAAAATGTCAAAATGTCAAAATGTCAAAATGTCAAAATGTCAAAATGTCAAAATGTCAAAATGTCAAATTGTCAAATTGTCAAAATGTCAAAATGTCAAAATGTCAAAATGTCAAAATGTCAAAATGTCAAAATGTCAAAATGTCAAAATGTCAAAATGTCAAAATGTCAAAATGTCAAAATGTCAAAATGTCAAAATGTCAAAATGTCAAAATGTCAAAATGTCAAAATGTCAAAATGTCAAAATGTCAAAATGTCAAAATGTCAAATTGTCAAATTGTCAAATTGTCAAATTGTCAAATTGTCAAATTGTCAAATTGTCAAATTGTCAAATTTCAATTTCATTTTGACAATTTGGCAATTTGACAATTTGACAATTTGACATTTTGACATTTTGACATTTTGACATTTTGACATTTTGACATTTCACATTTTGACATTTTGACATTTTGACATTTTGACATTTTGACATTTTGACATTTTGACAATTTGACATTTTGACATTTTGACATTTTGACATTTTGACATTTTGACATTTTGACATTTTGACATTTTGACATTTTGACATTTTGACATTTTGACATTTTGACGTTTTGACATTTTGACGTTTTGACATTTTGACATTTTGACATTTTGACATTTTGACATTTTGACATTTTGACATTTTGACATTTTGACATTTTGACATTTTGACATTTTGACATTTTGACATTTTGACATTTTGACATTTTGACATTTTGACATTTAGACATTTAGACATTTAGACATTTTGACATTTTGACATTTTGACATTTTGACATTTTGACATTTTGACATTTTGACATTTTGACATTTTGACATTTTGACATTTTGACATTTTGACATTTTGACATTTTGACATTTTGACATTTTGACATTTTGACATTTTGACATTTTAACATTTTGACATTTTGACATTTTGACATTTTGACATTTTGACATTTTGACATTTTGACATTTTGACATTTTGACATTTTGACATTTTGACATTTTGACATTTTGACATTTTGACATTTTGACATTTTGACATTTTGAAATTTTGACATTTTGACATTTTGACATTTTGACATTTTGTCAAAACAATTAAAGAAAACAGTAAATTCGTCAATTGTTCAATCTGTTTGAGTCATGTCACTCCTGCACCACACTGCTAAGTGAATTTATGCTGATCGGAGATACAAATTAAGCACGCATACTTGTGCACAGCACTGGCGTGTGAGATACAACTGCCCTTCTAGTGTTTATGTTCCTGCTCAATGAAATTGAAACATTTCGACATTTTCCTGTGATGGTGTGCGTGAATTTTCGAGACCGTTCTATTCGGGAGGGATTTCCTCGCGATTTCAGCGTTGTCCCACACAGCTCAAATTGAGAGGGCCGCCCTCACGGATTTCTCGTTTGCGTGTACAAAAAAATCGAATGACCGAAATCTGAGAGAACTGCTCAATTGGAAATCAACTTAAGAATATCATTAGGACATTTTTTTTTTTTTTTACTGTGAACAGACACGGACCACTGCGACACTTGCGTATCTATTGTAGTATGATCTGTTCTCAGGTTTTCTGTTTTGCTGCTGTTTACAGCCTGCCGAACGATCGTCTTCCGTAGCGCTATTGTTTGAGCGAGACAGTATTGACGAATTATTCGAGCAGTTGCCCCCTCTCATTCCCCAGACCAATCCCCCAATGCCATGCCACACGAGCACGAGAGACCGATCCGAGGACGTGGAGATGAGCGAGATTGAGGGGAAATCTCGTTTATTTTTGACCCATCTAGAGATCGTTACCGATCATATAGCCCAATCTTCAGCTCGAATTTTGCCTGAGAGCATGTGACCGAGTCGAAAGTAGCATTTGAAGCTCTTCTCTGTGTACTGCTACAGAGTTCTTCAACGCTCAGACTCAGTCGCCAACAGATCGTCCGAGAGATTGGATGGGATGGGTTTTGGGGAGGTTTGGGACTTGACGAAGTCAATTCCCGCAGCAGCCGAATTCCCCTCTCGACCGCCACCTACCCCTTTTGCCTCGCCAGATGGGTTTCAAGCCATCGACCTTCCGCTTACAAAGCGAAACCCGTACCACTAGGCCACGGGAGCTCGGCATCATTAGGACATGGAAATCATGTTTTTTTTTTAATCACGGAAGCAATTTCTAATGGGAAAATAACGACAGTAATAAAATTAGGCTTCTTCTGCAAGTCTAAACTGTAATCAACAATGGCACCCATTAAAGGTGATAAAATCATTATCTGCAGACCTATAAAACACAAACTTCCACCCATCACTGAAAGTGAAACCAACAGAGTACAAAAAACAACAACAAAACATAGACAACGAAAGTGGCTTCCTAATTAACAACTTTTTATATTAATTCACCCTACATCAACAACGTTGTCCCAAATTGCCAAACGCTCGTCTTGTTTCACCTCAGTGGTCAGAATCTGGACGAGAGAAAAAAAAACAACCCAAACCATGATTTTCCTTTTTTCGTGGTAGCATAATAGCATGAAAAGAGCCCTCCTGGCAGAGCCAGGCAAGCGTTGATAATCCCCTTCAGCCACCCTCCTCGATGATAATGATGGCCATCGCCACCATAATGATGACAAAGGTATGCAAAATCATGCCCCCGCCAAAAACCGACACGACAATCACTCACAATATAGACAAGGTGCACAGTAAGAAAATTTAAAGTTAAAAAATGAAGAACCAAAATCATTTAAATTTGTGACTTTAAATAAAGTGATTATTTATACAATTATTTTTCACTGTGTAGCAAACCACCTCCGGCCATCTCCCGTTTTGGCCACGTGGAGTCTTTTGTTCGAGGATCCCCAACATGATTGAGAGCGAAAGTCAAAAAGCGACCACCTTTAACAAAACGCTGGAAAAGCGCAGACAAAAAAAGGTGGAAAACCTGGAAAAGTCCTCCTGTAATGAAAGATTCATTTTCCACCATTCCCCAGCACAATTGTTGACCCGCCAGCATCTTCTTGACGGGGCCAGCAGCTGCGCTGCAGTGACACTGGCAAATGGTTCGCTTTTGTTTGCGAATATTCTCAACATAAATTATAATTTATGAACTTGGATGGCCTTTTTCTCCCTTTTTTCTCTGAACTGGTCGGCGCCCTGAGGGTGGGAGTTTGTTCTTTTGTGGAGCTTGACGATGTTGGGTCACTTTGGGTTTTAGGCAAACACTTTATTAGTAGTGATTTTAAGAAATGTTTTTTTTAGTTTTTTTGATTGATATCAATTGAAAAAAAAATGTTTTTATTAACCAATTGTGAGTAAAAATCGATAAAGAAAAAAAAACAACATTTTGCAATCAACTGCATGAACTTTTGTTAACATATTACAATCGTATCGATTTTTCCTATTCTGATGCATGATGCCCAAATATATGACAACCTCAGATATTATCCAAACATAAACAATCCTCAAAACAAGCCCAAACAACCACCCAAAAACAAGAAGAATCGCCTCTTCATAACCTTGATAAATTGGACCTATAAAAATGTTAAGCATTTCTTTATTGATACTGAAGCGCCAGCCATAAATCAAAAGTTAAGAAAGTGGAGCCCCGGAAAATCATCTTCCACGCCCTCTGGCCACCAAAACCGGAAAAACAGCTTATCCCTTGATCCTAGACTTCCACTTCCAGCTCCGAAAGAATGCCAAGAGTTGTTCCGAGATTGTCCCCACACCTTACAGCCAGTGGTCAAACGGCAAACTTCTGTCTGCCTTGGGGCGGGGAAAGCAATCGTTTAGGTCCGACGATTTGCTCGTCGAACGAAAAGTGTCCCCACATGCTGGTGAGGGAACTGTCCACCCCGAAAGACTTGCCCGAGAAGAGGGTCTCGATTTATTTGCGTTATAAATGTGATTATCTTGTTTTATTTATGGTTCTGTTTTGGCTGGAAGACGTTCTGTTGGTTAAGGATACTTTTTTCGTTACTGCTTTTTGCCTGTTTATGTTTGGTTCTTGTGACTTTGGCGACGTGGTGACATAAATATTTATAAAAAAGTTAAACTTACTTTAGCTGCGAGCTCGAGTGCAGTTTCCTTAACTATGATCAATAGTTTTGCTGGAGTACACTTTCGTAGATCAGTGAACGGGTTTAGTTCTATACATTATATTCATGTTTTAATGCATTTGGAATCAAAATTAGAATGTTATTTACTTGTTGAGAAACGTTGGATATGAAATCTCTCAATGCTCAAAATGTCCCATTTGATGGAAAAGTGGAAAAAATATCGTCATGAAATAATGGTTAGATAATGCTCATGATTCCAGATTTGCCAGATTTTTTAACTAATTATTTAAAACTTTTAGCAAAAAAAAAATATCCAAAAATTTAAATAGCAAGCCATAGTCTCAACATTTGAATGAAAAAAGTGTTTCAAATAGAAGTTTATGCCACAATTTGCAAAAAAAATAGTAGTTTATGCAACAAGTTGCAAAAAGAGGATTTTTTCAGCACGAGTCGTACATTTATCCAACGAGGTTCACCGAGTTGGATAAATACGAAGAGTGCTGAAAAAATCAAGTTTTGCAACGAGTCCCATACAACATTTTTTGCAATTCCGAAAAACACCCATGGAGTGAAATTTTAAGTCAAATTTTCATGTATTTTGTCAATAAATCGTTTAAATCAAAAAAATGTTGAAAAGAGTTACTTTTAAGCATTTATTTTGAAAAGTGTTGCTATTCGATTCTGTTATTTTTGGTACAGAAAAGTAGGCTATTTCGTCGTTCAAGAATGACAGGAAAAGTAAGTAGTTTCACGACGGAATTGCAAAAAAGATTTTTTCAACACGAGTCGTCCATTTATCCAACAAGGTTTACCGAGCACTAGTATTTAAAGGCATTTAAAGGCATTCTGTTATTTTTGGTCATAAGCTTACAAAAAAAATTTAAGATTTGACAAAAACAAAAATCTTAGTGAAAAAAAAGATTTTCTCACAAATTCAAATGATTTTTGAATAAAGCCAAACATGCTAAAATGATTGTAGACGCAGGGGAATGCATTTTAAATTGAGGTTATCTGATTGCACTTAAATTTCACATAAATTTTTTATTTTGAAATTTTGAAGATTATTGAATAAATATATTTTGTCCCCCGATTTTTCATGCTGATTTTGAATGTGGAGGAAGGGGGAGAGGGGTGACTAAAACTTTTATAAATATGTTTACAAGCCTTACTGACTATTATGCCAAATTTAGCAATTTTGATGTGGATCTCGGTGGTTTAACGTGGAATCGCTGTATGGGGTCGTGCATAAACCACGTGGCCTTTTTTTGGAGAATTTTTGACCCCCCCCTCCCCCCTCATGGTTTTTCGTGGTTTCACGCCAACCCCCCCCCCCCCCCCCCTATATGACCACGTGGCTTTTTCCTCCCAGGTGAAAAATCTTAAAAAAAAACAAAATAAGTATAGATTTCAAAAATGTTTACCCACAAATGATGTACCGTCAGTGGTGGTGACTTTTGGTCAAAAAACGATATTACTGTTGTTATTTTAACACAATAAAAACATTTCAAATTATATCGAAATAAATAATGTTGAGGAATGCTCCTGAATTTACTAACATTTTCCCAGAATATGGCTAATATAATCACACCGTTCATAAATGCCAATCGTTTTAAAATTAACTCAAACTCACCCTTTAGAGGGGGTGACATTGGGTCAAATAGAAAACATTTTAATTTGTGTAGGTGCTATAACACCATTAAAACCAATTTAATAATATATATAAAAAAAAACATAAATTCACTTAAAAGTGTGAAAAAAGTATGATATCTCAAAGTTTAAGGTAAATAATAACAGTATAACAGTTTATTGAAATGGTACAGAAAGTAAAAAATACTCTCAACAAAACAAGCAACTTAGTAAAACATATGTATTCAAAATTGTGGAATTGCAGTGCAATTAATTGCATCCAGAATAAATATGCTTTAAGAATTAAAGCTATTTTGATATATAAACAGCATTCATGATTTAATATAAATGCGCTTTTAAATATTTTCTTAAAATCGAAATTAATTAAATAGAAAAGTTTTGTTTCAGGAAAAAAATATTTTCATTTTATTTTAAGGAAAATATCTAGTTATGAAAGCTCCTAGTTAATATTTATTTTATTCCAAACATTCATAAAAATCCAAACTAAAACAACTTTTCTTTTTAATTAAGCATGATTGATTCCAATGATTCAGTGTGTCCAAAAAAGTCGAGCTGTTTAATTTTTTTCTCCATACAAGAATCAGAGACAGGGACAAACATTCAATATTACGACCTTTTGAAATGTTAGTCTTATTTTTTTTTTAAATATTGATTTCGAAAAGATCGGAAAATTTCACGAAAGTTTTATTTATAAACATTCGTTTATTTATAAACATTGAAAATCGCACCATTAGTTGCTGAGATATCGACATAAGATCATTATTATGGGTTGTTTGGGTAGTAAACATCCATTTTTCTGTTTCAAAATCTTTGCATGGCAATATCTCAGCAACAAAGCAACAAAGAATTTTCTCAGCATTTCAAAAATATTTTTTTTTCAAAATTGGGCAAACATGGGCACTAATTTTTTTAAATCATTAACTGCAACTATTTTTAAAAAAAGTTACCTAAAAACAGCTATAACTTGAAAACGGTGCACTTTATGAAAATTTCACTAATGTACTTTTAGATGGCAAATTCGATTTTACATCGAAAAATAAAATTGAAATTAAGCTGCGGTCAATATTTCGATTTTTTTTAATCAGTATTGATTCAAAAATTCATAACTCAAACAACGATTTTTTGCCCGTTCTGAAATTTTCTGAAAAGTTGGCAAAATTCAAAAAAAAAATAAAAATAGTGTTTTTTGCAAATCATGTTTTAGTGACAAAAAGTGAAATTAAAAATCAGCAAAGTAAATTACCATTTATCATTTTTTTTTCAGTGTAGTCCTTATCCATACCTACAACTTTGCCGAAGACACCAAATCGATCAAAAATTTCCTCAAAAGATACAGATTTTTTAATTTTCATTGCTGCCAAATTTGTATGGAAATTATATGGACAAACTAATGATGCAAAATGGCTTGGGCACCAAAAAAGGTATCAGACGGATTAAAAAAATCAAAAATTAAAATTTAAGAATAAAGACCGATTTTGTATACAATTACTCGAAAATCGATTTCGTGTCTTTGGAAAAGTTGTAGACAACGCGCTAAAAATCATTCTTTTAGTCATGGACATCCAAATTGTTTAAGTCTTACTCTTACTTTTTTTTTTTTTTTCAATTCAATTTGGTTTTATTTGTGAATAATCCAAGTTACAATGAGTTCATTTAGGTATATAACAGAGTTTTGGTGTTCCTTTCAGCTGTGTTTTACATCGTAATTCAATCGAAAAATTATTACTTATAACTATGGAATTGACAAGAGTAAGAAAAAGTTTTCAAAAAACATACAGTTACTCTTACTTTAAGAGCTAAAATTTGGAATTTATTTTACATTTTTTTTCAGTTGTTTAAATAGGCAATTATCTACGATTTAAGATTTTTGATCCAACTTTTGGTTGCTGAGATATTACCTCAAAATAAATACAAAAAATATTAAATAAGTTAATTTTTCAATCTTTTCAATATCTTTGAAATTATTAACACTGGGACGCCCAACGCATGTCCAATATACACGGATGCCAAAGCCTCCCTAAAACGTTGGAACGGTGACTTCAACTCACAGGTTTTCGGGCTTGTCTCCGCGGATTTTCGTGCGATTTTTTACTAGAGCAAACAAAAGTTGGAACGACGTTTTTGATCGCATAAATTACAGATTTGATCAAATCGAGTTCTGCAAAGTTTAAGGATCATCTAGACATCCTTATAATTCACTCAAAAAAAATGTCCCGGTTGGTTGAGTTATGCCCGAGAACCAGCGAGTTGAAAATACCGTTCCATCTTTTTTAAGGAGTTTTATTTATGTTGATCTTTAACGTTATTGTTTTGAAATTTATTTCACAAATTGATATCGGCATTTAAAAATTAAGTGACTCTTTAAAACTTAAATTATTTTAATGTGTCTATATATTTGAGTGGTTTTATCTCAAATATGAAGTTGAGGGTATAGTATATTTTCTCAGCTTAAAAAAACTAATATTTTCAGGAAAGGGCACCTTTGGCCCCTATTTTTTCAATCTTTAAATTAATTGAGAAACAAAAACAATGTTTGCTTGAAGCTCGTTTTTTTTTTCTCTAAAAATCTAAAATGTTTGCCCATGTTTCTCTTTGGCTCAAGAGATGGTCCCTATTAACATAAAAAAAAAACTAAAAAAAAAATACCTGCAACTTTGACGATGGATAGTAAACGTGTATTTTATGAAATGTTATGTAATATAACAATCCGAATTGTGTAGCCCATGAAATAAGGAATATATTTTAGACCAAAATATTCATCAAATTTTTTGATGAATCTTAAAGTATGTATCGTTCGTTTTTTCGTTACTGGTTATTTTTTAATGTTAGACGTTTCACTTGCAAATGAGGTAGTGAAACTGAAATTTTGCGCGATAATCCTGAAATTGGGGTTTTTAGTTTCTTTGTACCTAAAAAATATTGAATGAGAGAGGAGATACAAGATATCTTGAGTTTGTTTTAAGCGTCAAAAGGAAATCTTTCGATTAAGATTCTTCGATTACTCATAGGACCAGCTACGGTAATTAGCTAAGATCTGAGATTTTGAAAATAATTTTTTTTTTGCAGAGAATCATTTTTAGACACTTCATTTATAATACATATTTAGTTTTTTGCCTTGTTACGAAAATCTTATAAAATTGTCAGCAATATTTATTTTTTAAAGTTGTTCCAAAATAGAACTATCGAAGACTACATCAACTTTCAATGCAAATTTGCAAGCACATTTTTAGCTACTTGATACCATCAACAAAAAAATGAAATTGTGTTTACATTTTGGTACGCATTTTTTAGGGTATATTAACTTTGGATACTGTCACTTTATTTTTTAACAGCTTTTAAACTTTTGCAAGACGTAGTTACATAAGTATTAAAAAGTGTACATTCAATAACAGGCTCAAAGTATTGATATGAATCTGCCGAAATATATAATTCAATATTGAATTGGAAAATATTATGACATTGAAATATAAGTAATAATTTTAAACACAATAATTGTATGGCTTTGAAGTGTAACAAAAAATGTATGCATATAGATAAATTCAAAGCGCGTATTTTTTTGTTTTTTTTAAGAAAAGTTTTTTTTTAAAGGCCACGTGGTCAGCCGTCGACCCCCCCCCTCCCCCCCATGGCTTTTCATGGTTTTTTTCGGTCGGATTTCGGACCCCCTCCCCCCCCCTAAGGAGACCACGTGGTTTATGCACGACCCCTATTGCAAATTAAACTAAAATTGAAGCATGAGTCGAAACTTTTCAAATTAAACTACTAAAGTTGTTCTTACAAAAATGCATAGATATTCTAAGACATCTTTGAAATCTTTTTTCAATAACAGTTGGACAGTTGGAATAATTAAAGAACTTATAAAACATTTTTCAAATGTTTGAAATATAATTCGACAGGAATTGGAGTAGAATGATTTTTGACTTATGTTTATTTGATTTTATTTATTTCGTTGTTTAAGCTTAACTTGTGCACAGTTATCTATGGGGGACAGAGTTTGCAGGCACCTTCACCTCATTATCATTATCATAATCATTATCATTATCATTATCATTATCATTATCATGATCATTATCATTATCATTATCATTATCATTATCATTATCATTATCATTATCATTATCATTATCATTATCATTATCATTATCATTATCATTATCATTATCATTATCATTATCATTATCATTATCATTATCATTATCATTATCATTATCATTATCATTATCATTATCATTATCATTATCATTATCATTATCATTATCATTATCATTATCATTATCATTATCATTATCATTATCATTATCATTATCATTATCATTATCATTATCATTATCATTATCATTATCATTATCATTATCATTATCATTATCATTATCATTATCATTATCATTATCATTATCATTATCATTATCAAATCTTTAGAATAGGCCTGAATCTTCCATTACAAAACAATAACTAAACATGATAAATGCATTGGCTCAAATTTTGTGGGGGCCAAAAAAGCTATTTTGTGTCATTGGTCCACCCATACAAGTCCCCATAAAATTTTGGCTGCTGTCCATACAATCATGGTACGTGAATATTCGGAAATCGGTTATGTTCAAAAATCGGTGATGAGTGAATTTTCTGATCAATTGATTTCTGATTGGTGTCTTCGGCAAAGTTGTAGGTATTGTTTTGAACTTTTGAGAAAAAAAATTGGTACACTGTCGATTTTTTAATTAACTTTCCCAAAATAAGTATTGTTGATTTTCGAATTTTTTTATATGTTTTAGAGGACAAAACCCCGCAACTTTTAAGCTATAGAGAAGTATGGTTAAAAAAATCTGCTGCCGAGTTATGAATTTTTGAAAACATAGTGATTTTTGGAAAAAAAAATGAAATATCATGAAAAATGAAATTTGAAGGCTCCGTTTTCAAGATTAAGCCACCGAAAGTTTGATTTAAGCCAAATATTAGCAGTTTTTCGATTTTTAAAAATAGTGACCATGAGTGACCATTTCTGAAAATATTTTTTTTATCGAGTTTAAAAAATTTGCTATAAAATTGTCTAAAAGACATTGACGATTGGACCTCTGGTTGCTGAGATACAGCGGCTTAAAAAAAATAAACAGGGAAATTGAAGTTTTTCGAATGTCGATATCTCAGCAACTAATGGTCCGATTTTCAATGTTAAAACATGAAACATTCGTGAAATTTTCCGATCTTTTCGGATACCGCGGGTATCTCTTGCGATTTTCCAAAATTTTCATTTTTTCTTGTCACTCTAATGCATATGAAAATATTAAAAATGAATGAAGAACTCCACAATAAGCTAGAAGTAATGTTTTTCTTAGAACAAAAGTGGCTTAAAATGACCTTCTGAACACAATTAAATAAACTAAGTGCTAAGTGAAAATTCTCTTGTAAGTGTTCTCAATTATAATTTTATCAAATTTTTAGTTTTCTGCTTTAAGAGCAGTCACAAGATACGATAGTCAAAAATTGCTTGCAAAACAAGTTTTTATTTCTCTTTTGGAACAACTTTCCCTGGCCACCAAGAATGTGTGGGTGGTTGGCGAAAATCATCGTCGATTTGCCAAAAGAAAAAAGAAAACTTTCGCCAAGTCACCAGAAAGTTTCGGCCGCCTTTTTTTTGCGTGTTCCCTTTTTATTACTACCTCGCTAGCAAATGTGTCAAACTCTTTCCTACAACCAATGATTTTCAATAAAACCTAATTGCTTTTTGCACACCAAAGTCACCCACATACACACACCGGCTGCGGCTGCAATCTCGTGCGCCACCCAAAGGTGACATCTGGTGGTTCGGGATGAGAAGAAAGATGAATTTGCCGGAAAAGTCCAACTTTCGCTTAAGGGGAAAACTTGCCGGTTTATCGATTTTCAAGACGACGAGGATTGTGTCGTTGTGCGCATAAATTTTGAGGGGTTTTTTGGCAAACAATTTTTGAATTTATAATCAATCGGCGAAGGGGCACACTGTTTGTTTGCGCTTAAAGTTTGCTCAACATTAGGGTAAAGTCAACAAGTGAAAATCAATTTGTTTATTTAGTGAGATGGTCATTTTTCACTTGAGTGGAGGTTGGTGACCATGAAACATTCCGTCATAAAAAAAAAACTTAGTTGAATCGTGAATTGAACGAACTTCCGCTAACAGGAAAGCCATAAATATTCGCATTCCGTAACGAGATGGGTGGAACAGGTCCAATTGAAGCGACATCAATTAATTATGAAGACCTAATTTAAACTTCTTTTCGAAACGACAAGTCGTCCAGGGGCGGAAGAAAACGGTTCAAGAGCAATGCCAACAATCCACGTGGAAAGTCACTGTGCTTCGTGCCGGAAAAAAGAGGCAAACGCGAATTTTCATCCCTCCTCCTTTTCTGGGAGTGCTTTGTGGGTGGTGCTGATGACGGACGGCTAAGCCACCGCTGAGCATAACCTCAAACAACCCCAGCAAGTAGATGAATGTCACTAGAGATTTTTATCGCTGATTTCACGTGAAAAGAAAATTTCCTCCCCCACCGTTCTCCACTTTCCGCAATTGAGCACTTGTTGTCGTTTGCCGTTTTGTTATTATTATTACTCTTAATAATCATATTTCATTCAACTGCCACCATCATTGTGATGCTGTGTGTGTGTCAAACCCCCCGCCGAACCGAGCTTCATTGTTTGGGTAAATAAAGGAAGGAGGAAGCGCTGCAGGTGTGATGGGAAAAATATGCTTCGTTGGGTCGCGATCCAAACCGGCAATGTGGCCACGGGGCTTCTCCCAATTGGGAGAACCACACAACGACAACCGACGACGACGAACAACAATCCTCGGAGGTTTTTCTTTAAATTTTGAACAACCGTACCGCATCAACAGTGGCCGGAATTCAGCTGGGAAATTTTGTGGAGTAAATATTGGAATTAAAATTTAGGATTTTCGCTAGATTGCGTGGGAGTTTGGGAGAGGATCGATGAGATGGAGGTTTGAGACCAGGGTGACCAACACGAGAAAAAGCGGGAAAAACTCAAGAATCAAGGAAATTCGACTGACACCAGGGAAATATTTTAAGTTGACTAAAAATTCAACAAACTTTTGTTTGAAAAAAATGCATTATGTCTATTTCGAGCTCATTTCCTTCAGAGCAAATCTCCACGAAACCTCAAGGTTAATTACCACATATGTCCATGATGAAATATTGCCAAATGTATAATCTCTAAACCCCCGTTTTATCACAATCAAAAACCCTTAAAACTACTCAACAACTCATCAAATCTAAACTCTCATCAACCCCTCACTTCTCCTCTCTTTCAGTATCCAACCCACCCACAACCTCACCGGGTCCCCCCACGACGGAAGCGCAGGACTTTTGGGTCAACAGTGCCGGCCGAAACAACGATTCCCTGCCCGGGCTGCACCATCACGGTGGCAATGGGCCCGGGGGAGGCTCCGGCCAAAACGGCCAGCATCATCCCAATTCGTATTCCGTGCACGTGGTTGATAAAAGTAAGTGCCACTTCCAGCCGGGAGAGAATTCCCTGGGAGTGTGAATCATCATCGTCATTAGTGGCGAGGAGGTCACTTTTCCCTCTACCTTCCGACAAAACCCCGGAAAACACACTAAGCTGGTAACAATTTAGAGGGAGGCACTTTCTAGAACCATATGTAATCCCTTTAGGGGGCCATCAACACCTAATTGAATTAAATTTACACTTGAGAGAAGAAACTTTTTTGCCAGCTTAGTCCGGGCTGTTTGAATTCGGTGGATTTCGTGTTCACTTATTTCGGTATTTTCTCTTTACTCACTCTTGCGAAACAGATTCCAACCTGAACGAGATTGACCGGTCCGAGCAGAACTCGAAGGTTATCTACTGGGCGACCAACAGCAATGGAAGCAGTAGGGGTAAGTAATCGATCTGACAGAGGAAGTCGATTAGAATTGAAGTGATAGCGGGATTTCAAATTTTTGCTTAACGCAACCGATTTTTGGATATGTTGCTCAATTGTTCAAATATGCAAAATTAATTATGTATCACAATATCTCTTGATAGTCCAAAACTTTACAAATCCAAGTTTTGATCAATAAGTACTCTATAAGATTATTGATTTTATTGATTTTCACATATAGTTAAGAATATTAATTTTTTGACCATTCTTGACCATCCTTTTTTGCTGAACTAAATAGATTTGCTTCATATAAATTGAAAACAGGACTATGGTTCATGAGAAACAGATTCTTAAACAGGAAAAAATGCCTATTTTATCATAAAAACGTCAAATTTTGAAATCACTCCATTGGATTTAAGGATCACATTATAATTATTTCGTTCTGAAAAAGGTCCAAATAAAGTTATCTAAGAATTTTTCACAGTAAGGCTTGATTACAAAATAATGTAATTATGTAAATTCTCTAGAATTCCGCACTTTTCGCAAATTGTTTAATTTGTTTATATTTTTAAACTAGGATTAAACTTTGTTCACGTATTCTCTATGTCAAAAAAAGCCTTTTTTGTTGAGCCTAACTATTCAAAAGGTACCGGGGTGACTTTGATAGATTTAACTAAATTCATACGTTATGGTATGGAATCATGGTGGAGAAATGTTCAAAGTACTTCAAGAAGAAATTTACTCAAACTGTGGGAAGTTCAATTTTTTTTTAACTATGGTGAAGAAAATGTTGATTAATAGCATTATTTTAATATTCTCAGAGTGTCTAGATTTTCTAAATGAAAATGAGCTCGATTCGAAAAACGGAATGAATTTTCGTATTCTGTGGACAATTATTTTGACACACAATTCTAAAAAATCTCCAAATTTATCGGCATTTTCAGTAGTTCAAACTTGAAATAAAACTTTTTATCTGTGCTTGGAATTTAGTTTGAAATTCAATATGAATCGATAATGTTATAAACAAAACATGTTTTGAGGATGGTTTTGGCAAAATTCCGACTTAAAAAAAATTACCTAATTTATATTATTTATTTTGTAAAATAGTCAAAAACTTTAGATGAAACATAAGTGTCACAGGATGGTACATTGGACGCTTACGTTTTAAAATTTGAAAACCTTAAATCCGATTTTAATAAGCAAAACTATGTTCATCAAAGTCACCTTGGAGTTCAAAATAAGAATATTCAAAGCAAATATTTTTCTAAGCACTATTGAAAAATCGATTTTTTAAAGCAAGTGCATGGACCTTGTGTTGCCTACATCAGTACATGTTTAAAAATAATTATCTCGAGACAAACCTTACCAGTTAGAAAATATACCAAATTTTGTTTAACCCTATCAATGTCACCTCGGTTAACGGTATAACAAATAAATAAGGGCCGTTCTGAAATGTTAGCATGGTTCTGATATTTTTTTCATGAATGATTGGAATTTTTTTTAAAAGATTTAATTTTTTATCATCGAAAATCAGAAAAAAAAAGTTGCCTAGATTTTTCTCAATTATATTTCATTGCAATATTCTACTCTGGCAGCTATTTTTCCGAGTTTTACATTCATTCTAAAATCTTCAGAAGTTGGCACTATAACCATTTCGAAAAATATATACTTTTTTCTAAAAAAACAAAATCCACAAATCTGCCCACCATTGAAAAAACGGCTAATATCCACTTTTGGCAAAAACGAGATATTAGCACCAGGTGGTAGAGGATGTTCCAATGCATCTGCAAATGCATCCGATGCAAAAAACCAAACGGCTCATATTCCACTCTTATGGAAAATTGCCTTGACGAAGATTTTGTGACAAAAACTAAAACGCGTTTTTCTCGCAATACTTGATTTGGCATAATAGTCATAGCCTAATTTTCAATCATGGGCAGAAATAGTCCTCCTAAAAATCTATATGTTTCATCAAGTGTAATTTTTGATTGCAAAATGATATAAAAATAAAAAAATGGTTTTGAGTATTCAATGTTTTTAAGCCAACAATTTAAATAAAAAAGGAAAGAAATTGATGCTGAAGACAACAAATCGATTTGAAAATCCCTACGGCTTTTGAGAAACATTTGGTACAAATTCCAAAAACATTTTCTTTCAATTTGAAATTTCAAGATATTTTTTCGGGACCGAAAGTTTAAGCTGATGTTTAAGATAATGCAAAAATTGATACCAGAGTCATGTTTTTTTGAAAAAAAAATGATTTTTGTTAAGATCGAAAAATGGTAAAAAAATTTAAAAATTCATTTTAAAGTGCTCAAACTTGTAATCGAAAATGGCTTCAAATTTATTTGATTAAGTGTAACAATAAGTTATAACTAGGGCTAGTGATTTTTCACGGCGAAAAATTGGAATTACGTGGCATGCCAATTTCAAAACATTGGAATTTCACGGCGTTTTCGCGGTACTCAAAAATTTGCCTAGAATTAACGCAAAATTGTGTTATTTAAGAGTAGTTGTGTACAGGAAAATTACTGCAATAGTAAGCAGTTGTTTAAGATATAAATATTATCCTCTGACACAAAGTATTTAAGACAGTAAAAAAATGGTGGGCTCAATTTCATGAAATTTTGCAAACTTTTTACTACAGAAATTTACGATTAAACTATCCCAATTTTACTGATATTTTTCAAATTTAATTTGCTAAACTGTTCTGCAGTTTCTTTGCAGTTTTGAAAATCGTCCGTTCACATTTTTTTGTGAAATGTTAGTCAAAATTGTATTATCAAATTGTATTATCCAAGGCATGTTATAACCAAAGCTTATTTCGCTGGAATTTTTCGTAAAAAATTGTAATGAACAATATTTTCGAAAATGAGTTTCAAAATGCCTGTTAAAATTCTTGTAGATTTGCTGAATAAAAAAACTCGATGTTCAAATACACTTAGGAACAGTTGGTTAAATAATTAATAAGAATTTCGCGGTATTTCACGGTATTAACGAAATTTCACGCTCAAGGGCAAATTTCACGGATGACGCGGCTTTCGCGAAATCGCGAAAAATCACTGGCCCTAGTTATAATCATTTTCAAGTCAACGTTTCCAAAAATGTAAATTTTTTGCAGGTCAAAAATATTTCATAAGGGAAACATATTTTTCAAAAGCAGAAATGATTTCTTACAACTTTTTTCAAAATAAGTTGGATTAGTTTTTTTCAGTGTAAATAAGCCATATTTTTTAATTTCACGGTAACTCGGAATTTTTTGGTCACTTTTCAAAGTTTTTTATCTTTTCGACAAAAATTAGTTTAAGTTTTCTATGAAAATGTATCTTACAGCAGACCGATTAATAAATTTTTGAAGGAATATGTTGCAAATTTTCTCAGCCTTAAAAAAATGTTCATGAAATATTTTTGCATTCCAAAAGTTGAACATTTTTTGGAAAATTTGACCAAAACTATTCAAATAAAAAAAACGAAGCCCCCATTTAAATTCTGTTGAAGATATATGTTCGATATTTTCCAAATGCAATATTTTTTTCAAAAATTCATCACTTTGGAACCATATTCTGCACCATGCTTAAATCAAATGTTGAATCGTAGGCTTGTAATTTAAATTTCTGTATTTTTATTTTTTTGCCCACCTCTCAACTTTGGTCAGAGCCGAGGGACATAAACTTCAAAAATATTTGCAACGGCCTTACGTCATGTTATATTCCTCACAATACACAATATTTAATTCTGAATCTAATTTAAAAATAAAAAAATATAAGTTTGTGTTCAAAATTCTATAATGAAATAGAAAAGTTTTTGTTACATTTACATTTAAATGACCTTATGAAACCATAAAACTGGCATACAACATTTTTATATTTCCATTGAGTCTTACTATCATAATTCATCATACAGTTATGTTGAATTCAAACATCTTTTATAGTTATCATGTTCCAAACATAACCTAAAACTAAAATTTTCTTCATTATCATTCTATCCTTTTTGCTTTCCAGCTGCTCACAACCTTCTGTCCAGTGTCGCGGCCAGCACGGTCCTGCTGTTGGCATCACTGGTGAAGTACACCGCCCACTAATGGGACAATCTCGTCACGGACCAGACCAGACGACTGCTCCACTAGATTTGCTAGAATCCTTTCCCGACAAATCCAAACACTGGCTACCAGATGGAGCTCCAGCTAATAGCTATACACGAGAGGGGGATGAACTACACAATACAGCAGGACAATGGTATTTAGAAGGGGGAGGACGAGAGAGAACGAGTAACGAAGTTAGAGAAGGGACAACTATGATACTATAAATATTTATTGAAACATGTATAACTGAAAGCAGGGTTTATCAAACATATATACTGAAGTATTAAGAATATAACAATATATATATTAGTAAGCGTTGGTAGCATCAACTAATATATCAACTAGCAAATTTGAATTAAACAAACAGCAGCAGCAGCAGCGAAATACAGGACGAACTAGCAATTAATTTCCACACACAAAACCAGGAAAAATGAGTGGGGAAAAACAATTTGCTTGCGGAACCGGAAACTGTTGATAGGATATTTTAAGCTGAGTTTGATGCTCCATCGTTCAGGCACGCCAACAATAACAATCTGCGTAGATCCTTTCCCGGTAATGCAATATTTTCATAAATCTCACATTTTTAATTGTTTCTCCTCACCGCACTCCATCCGTCCCGTCCTCTGTATGCAAATTTTCTCAAATTGGATTTAAATTTTGTTGACTTGGCCAACTTCCACCGGCACTCACACACACACACTCACAAGTTTTTCGCCAGTTTGGTTCAATTTCACGGGAAGCGATTACAAGGGGATTCTGCTGAGCTGGACCAGGTTCCCGGAGAAAAGCTACTCATCATTATTCCCCGTTTTCTCCGGGCAGGTCCTGGCAACTGAGTTCGAGTTGTGGGAAAATTGCGAAATTTAGTTCCGGAAAAGAGCTTATTGGATTTCAAACGTGGTCGGTTGGCCTGATCGATGGGCGGGAAATTGTCCGGAAAGGGATGGGAAAAGAAACGGTACGTTTGCTGTAGAGTTTAGAGGAAATTAAAAGGTTGATTGTTGTTGCAGGTAAGGTATTTTTTTGGTTTTGTTTTTTCGGATGCATATAGGGCAGAATGTAAAATAGTTGAAAACTGTAATCTTATCCGAACATGGTCCAGTATAATCGAAGAAGGTCGCAAGAGCTTAAGTGTTGATTTTAGACATTTTATCAAACCGTGATGGTGGGGGATGTTCAAGGTGGAAGATGACGTTCTTTCACACTTTGTGAAAAAAATTTTTTTGTGGTTTTGTGCTCAACTAATTATCATTTTTCAGCATAGATCGTGGAAAAAACAAAAAGATACCAGTGATTTATTTTTCAAATATAAAATAAAACTTTTTTATTATATAATATATCATAAAAAAATAACAATCAATCATGTTAAGTTCTAAACGGACTTTTCGAACAAAAACAAATCATTTTTAATCCGTTTTATTACACTTCATTTTGACATTTTACCTAGCTGAGCAATTCTCTTGCATGGGGACCATCCATAAACCACGTGGACACTTATTTGGAAATCTCGATTTAAATAAATTAATAATTTTAAAAATCGAAAATTTAAAATTTACACAATTACTTCCGATTAAGAATTGAATTTTACATTTAAAAATGATTTTGGGATTTTTTCGTGTTCATTTTCGATACCTTAAAAAATATTGTTTTTTTTTTTTCAAAAATTAAGACAAGACCAGACATAAAATGTCCGTCAAACCCTATAGCTCAAACGTTGGCACTTTTTGTCTACTAAACAAAAACAAAAGGAAAACGAATAGGGTAGAGTTTGTCAAAAACGATTTTTTGGTGATAAAAAGTTATTAAAAACAAAAATGGGAAATTTGTTTTAGCGTAACTATTTTGTCTGAAAAGTCCTAAACCTAAAACTTTTCCCTAATATTCCAACTCAATCAGAAAACCCCTTCTCGAGGAAAAACCCTCAAATTTGTATTGAAATTTTTGTGAAAAAAAAAACAAATAATGCTAAATTACTTTTTTCGACATAAGGAACCGATGATGGACAAAGCGTCATGCAAATAAAAAATACAAAAATGAATATAAGCATTAATTTTTGTAAAATTTTAGAGAACTGTTCATCTATGAGAACAGTTCAGGGTTCAAAACTACAATTATATCAAAGTTTTCTGTTTTTATCAAAAAGTCAAATATTTTAAATTAGATTTTTTTTTTCGGAAAGCAAAGTTTTTATTGGTTTCCAATTTATGATCGATATTTTGTAATTTTTTTTGTCGCTCAATGCGTTGATTTTGAAATGAATTGAAACTTTCAAATTTTCAAGTTAAATTCTTTTTTATGATAAAAATAATAACAATGATAAAAAACACATATTTTATTTGTTAAGGAGTTACAAATAAATTAACTTTCAACAATTTTCAGGATTCATAATTTTCTCATCTGATGTCTAATTCGATGACATATTTCTCTTCGAAATACAACCTAAAAACCTCCCGATTTAAAAGATAAATTTATGTCTTTCCAGACGCAATCTGAACATTCAATTATCAGTTTTAAACCATTAAAAATGTCTCGTGAATTAATTCCATAAAAGTTGACAAAAATAACAAATTAATACTGTGTTTTGTTATATGCTTTTTTGAGTAGTCAGTTCTAAAGAAATTAAGAGTATTTTTTGAAAGGTCCTATAAACATAAACTCTAGAATTTTTGATTTAAAATTTGAGCGACATTTGAAATTCATAAATAAATTTACTGTGTTTTTTTAACGGTACTGTTAGCATAAATAAATATTGTTTTTGTTAAATTCAATATGGGTAATTCTCTACCAACTCACACGAAATCGGGAAAAGTTGCCCTGACCCCGTGAAACTTTGTCCTATGGGGTAACTTTTGTCCCTGATCACGAATCCGAGGTCCGTTTTTTGATATCTCGTGACGGAGGGGCGGTACGACCCCTTCCATTTTTGAACATGCGAAAAAAGAGGTGTTTTTCAATAATTTGCAGCCTGAAACGGTGATGAGATAGAAATTTGGTGTCAAAGGGTTTTTTATGTAAAATTAGACGCCCGATTTGATGGCGTACTCAGAATTCCGAAAAAAACGTATTTTTCATCGAAAAAAAACATTTAAAAAAGTTTTAAAAATTCTCCCATTTTCCGTTACATGACTGTAAAAATTTTTGAAACATGTCATTTTATGGGAAATTTAATGTTCTTTTCGAATCTACATTGACCCAGAAGGGTCATTTTTTCATTTAGAACAATTTTTTTCATTTTAAAATTTCGTGTTTTTTGTAACTTTGCAGGGTTATTTTTTAGAGTGTAACAATGTTCTACAAAAATGTAAAGCAGACAATTATAAAAATTTTGATATATAGACATAAGGGGTTTGCTTATAAACATCACGAGTTATCGCGATTTTACGAAAAAAAAGTTTTGAAAAAGTTGGTCGTCATCGATCATGGTCGTTCATGGTCACCCGCGACAGACACGGACGACGAAACAAAGAGAAACGCAAAAAGTAACTTTTTCAAAACTTTTTTTCGTAAAATCGCGATAACTTGTGATGTTTATAAGCAAACCCCTTATGTCTATATATCAAATTTTTTCTAATTGTCTGCTCTACAATTTTGTAGAACATTGTTACACTCTAAAAAATAACCCTGCAAAGTTAGAAAAAACACGAAATTTTAAAATGAAAAAAAATGTTCTAAATGAAAAAATGACCCTTCTGGGTCAATGTAGATTCGAAAAGTACATTAATTTTCCCATAAAATGACATGTTCCAAAAATTTGTACAGTCGAGTAACGGAAAATGGGAGAATTTTTAAAACTTTTTTAGTGTTTTTTTCGATGAAAAATACGTTTTTTTCGGAATTCTGAGTACGCCATCAAATCGGGCGTCTAATTTTACATAAAAAACCCTTTGACACCAAATTTCTATCTCATCACCGTTTCAGGCTGCAAATTATTGAAAAACACCTCTTTTTTCGCATGTTCAAAAATGGAAGGGGTCGTACCGCCCCTCCGTCACGAGATATCAAAAAACGGACCTCGGATTCGTGATCAAGGACAAAAGTTACCCCTTAGGACAAAGTTTCACGCAAATCGAAGAGGGGTCGGGGCAATTGCTGTGTGAGTTGGCGGAGAATTACCCATATACGATAATGGCCATCCCCATTCCACGTGGAAAATTCAAAAGAGGGTTATATACGATTGTCTACGATTGGTTATTATTTATATGAGAACTTGTTCGGGACCATCCATAAACCACGTGGACACTTTTTTGTGAATCTGTTACCCCCCCCCCCCCCCTCGTGGACAATTGTCCATACAAAAAAAAAACTTTTTTGTATGGATCGTGGACAATCGCCATACCCCCCCCCCCCCCCCTAAAGTGTCCACGTGGTTTATGGATGGTCCCTTCAAAAAGGAGAGGGGAGGGGTTTTAAATTTTAAAGGAGGTCTCCACGTGGCTTATGGATAGTGCTTTACGGACATGATGACAGATACATTACAAATTTTAAACACATTATTGTCATATTTTTTTTAATGTCCTTCGATTTATTTCAATTCAATTTCAACATTTATATTTTAAAAACTTCTTTTAAAAAAGTAAATAAAAATTGTCCCATCCCGTTAAATTACTTTGTCATGAACACATACCAAATAACACGATTCTGAATCCATATTGAACTGAATTGAAAAAAAATATTTGAAAAAAATTATGAGGTAAATTGGAACTTGACTATTGAATCTATAAATTGTAATTTCTCAGAAATCTTTTGACCATACATTACCATATTACAATTTGTTGCAGCTAGAGAGCACAATTTGATGTTTTCAAAACAGATTTAAAAATATGTTATGCGAGCTCATTCTGTAATTTGAAATTTCACAGTTAACTTTTTTGGACATCAAAGAAATCCCATATAATGACCATATCCAAATATTATTTGATTTAATTTAAAACATTTTTCGCAAAAAAATTGTAATTTATTGGTAATTTTGGTTAAATTGGAACACTCCAATATACTTATAACAAATGATAAATTGAAGTCAAGACAAGACAAGATTATAATTCCGTGCATTACTAGACGATTTATTCTGATGGTCCCTCAATATACTTTTTTGCACAGATCAAAATAAGATTCAATGCACTAGGGGAAATCTACCCTTTCCAATCAAACACCTATCTTCGTCATATGGAGAGTTTGATGCTCGATTAAAGCTCCAAAAATACTATTTGGGCTATAAACTTACCAGCAACAGCACCGCCTCGAGTAAGCACGCAAATGTATGCCACTTACTGGCCAAAAAGATCACATTTAATGCACTTTTGATCATAATTTGTATTTTGCGAGACCACTTCTCATCATTTTGTTGGCACACACAGTGACACACACGAGAATCCCTCAAACGCTTAATGAATATCGCCAAAATTAACTTTTCACTTTCGCTTACTTTTTCACGGCGCTTAAGATATGAAATTGCTTCCAACTACCGGCAACATGTTCTTTTGATCATTAGTAAGGCACTCACTTGAAGAATAATCCCGAAAAATTTAATAAATTAGCAAGCGCCATCAAAAAAACAAACGCGCCAAGTCGTTTGACGTTTCAATTTTCACTTTGCATTCCAATCGAAGGCTGAAGAAAACCGAGCAAGAGACGAAGGCAAAAAAGAACAAAGGCTGGCCGTCAACACCACCAGCAGCACAGCCAGCGATGCCAGGAAACTTTCCCTATAAATGCCACTTTTCGTGAGTGTTCGTTTGAACTGTCAGCGCAAATGGCAACACTCGACAGAGTGTTGGAACAAAAAAGAACTAAGCCGATATTAGAAAAATGGGCGTGGCCCAATGCATTCGCCTCGATTAGAATACCCTTGGGAATTTTTTTTTGTTAAATGCTTGGTAAACAAATAGTATAACTTTTAGTGAAAGTGAAAATAAACAGAAATGTTCACAAAAACTTGCTCTACTCGTTGGTGTACTTGGTTTTAGTAAAATTCAAGGGAGACTCTAGATTATCCAGCATCATTCAAACACGACCGCTTATTAGGATTAAAATGGGTAGATTTCCCCTATTTGAAAATTGAGCAAATTTAAAATATTGTCATCACTTTGAAAATCGTTAAATCTAAATTTCAATTGATTTTAATTTTCAAATCAGTAAAAAATGTGAACATATTTTTATAATTATTACGCAATTCATGAACAAGATTTTGTTTTATATAAATAATTTTTATTACACTGAGTTTTACTATATTATCTGACTAACTATAAAAAATAGACATGCTTCCTCCAGCTTGAACATCCCTCCCCTACAATCACAATCATAAAACATATCAAATCGTGAGTCCTCCAAAATAAAAACTAACAACTCGTCAAGTGGGCACGTGGGAAGGCACATCACTGCAACCCAAAACTCAACTCCATTTCGTCATTTGCCAAATTGGCCATCAAACAGCAACATCAAATTGTTTCATTGAGTTGAAAAGTTCACAAACGAGTTGCAAGCACACACACACACCACTTACCACAATGAAAGAGGGCAATCAATGTTGATGAAAGTTGAAGTGCCCTTTGCCGATGCCCACGAGCAAGCAACTGGCCAACGACTTGAAGAAACTTTCACACAATCATCAGACACTGAGGAGAGGTGGAAACGTGTAACTAATCAGCTAGAGTATGAAATAAATAAAAATGCTTTAAGTATACTTGCCAAATAAAGCCGTGTATAAAGGAAACTAACCAAACTAACTAAAATTTAAACAAAGAAACACTGTTTTGCAAAATTTTATTTGGAAAAAATCTCTCAAACTAACAAACACTGACACGCCTACAAAGAGGGAGACGAAAGAAAAATCTTAATTGTGCCAAACTTTTTTCGAGATAGACCGAGTGCAGAGAACGACGTATAATCATCACACTAATTACAGTTACTTTTCGCATGGCGAAAACAAAACGTTCCTAAAATGTAAAGAGAGGCGGGCAAAGTTTTGTTCAAATTATGTAATCCAACCGGTTTTTCGCAACTGAAACATCGACTATCCGCGCTACGGACACCACATCAGCAAAACAGCAAACAACAACAACTACTACTACTACTAGTATCGCGTAATTATAATGGAACAAAACTGTACTGGAAAATATGCTAATGCAAATACGGAGAGGAAACAAAGCTATAGGTACTATTTACAAGTAACCAATTTAAGTAATACAACAAATTGTAGCCACACTTCAGAACACTCACACTCACACTCAAGCAAAATGTATCTATTGAATGCTATTTATGTTTCACACAGGAAGAAAGATTCTCTGAATGGAGGAGAAATCCTATGTTATTGTAATATTGAAGAAAAAAAACATTAATAAAAGTATATAGGAAACGCTTTAAGTATAAAACTAGAAAGAATTGGTACATTTTTCTAAGCTGACTATATCCGAAAGCCATTATTCTTCATCAATATTAGTGTTAATGACAAATGCTACCAACTATTGCAGAGCAAACATCCGTACACTAAGATGATATGATTCGTTGGTGTAACAATTAAATGAAAGTGCTATTTGAAAAATGATTGCTGTCGTCATAAAATTCCGTACAATTATTATATGAAATAATCCGTAAAATATTTCAGCCAGCTAAAATTTCGCTACGAGGAACGAAAATCCGTACGGTAAGGATAAAATCCGTACAGTTGGTAGCCTTAGCTGATGACCCATAAACCAAAAAATTATAAATGAATTTAATATTGTCTTTACATAAAATTTCCCAACGCTTCTCTTAAAAAAAATGGTCATTTAACCTGCATGGATTTGGCTCAAATTCCAAACTTGTTTCACCACGTAATGTTCAGATTAATCCACAAACCTTTTTGGCATAAGTTGCGGAGTTTTCACTTCTAAAATATGTTATGACACTTAATTTCATTAATTTTTAAAAACCGGGTTTTTTCCTTTACATAATAAAATTATTTGGTATTAAAATTAATACAAAGTTTGAATAAGTAAAGGAAAAACTAAGCAATTTCGTCTAAAAACCTATGTAGAAAAATAAACTAAACTATTCATAGGCTTAATAGGTGCAACAACTTGTATTTTGGAATTGAATTATTAATCTTCTAGCCAATATACTCACATTTTTTTTGTTGCTTAAATTTAGTAAACTTTCAACATTCATTAACTGAAATGTTAGTAAACAATTCAGTCAATTCGATTTTACTAAATTCTCAGTTAATTGATACTTGTCATATGACAGATAATTTACTGAAATTCAAGTAAAATGGTTGACAAAGTAGCTGAAATTTCCACAATATCAGTTTTTTTTTTTTTTGCTTAAAATTCAGTAATATTATTTTGTCAGTTTGGCAGATAATTTTTTGAAGATTCAGCCATCGTTGCTAGTTTTTCAGTTATCTTGATTTCTCGCTTACTTTTTCAAATGGTCCTATGTACTTAAGAAATTCATGGCGCATTGTTTTTTTTAAGTACACAAGATTTGTTCTGACGATTGAACACAATCAATAGTTTTTAAGTTACTTTTTAAAGAAAATATTTTCATTGCAAAAAAAAACTTTTTGCGTTAATGAACATAAAAATTTGACAAAAAAAATCTAAATATAACATGCTGAATATGATTTTCAACGCAGTAAAACGCATTTCAAATTGTTTGCAGTTGATAATACTTCTATTTTCATTAAAACTTTGAAAATAAAAAAATAGTTTTTGTATCTTGATTTTTTTGGGCTGATTTTGAAAGACGACATAAACTTTGAAAAATATTTGTAACGGCCTAACTGTTTAAGCATAAAACAACATCTTTACGCTCAGATAATAATAAGGTTCAAAGTAAAATTTCAAGCACAATTTGCTTAACCTTAAACAAATCTTTTTAAAGTACAACTTTGAGTTCTAAAGGAGAAAACATAAAAAAAACTGATCGAAAATAGCAAAAATCCCAATCCCTTAAAAACATTTAAGTAAAATTATGATTACTCGTGATGGAAGCAAGCAAACTCTTTACACAGTAGAACAAAGTTGAATTTTGGAAGATTGAAAATTTGATTGTTGAAAATTTCCTCTTTTTTGTGGCATTACATCTTTTCCCTTTTTCCCACTTAGGAAAAAATACTCTAAACAATATTTAACCATCAAATTTCAAATCTTAAAAAATTCAGCATTTTACAATGTATTTATGCACATTAAAATGTATGTTTTTACCTGCGCTAAAGCGTTCGACAAAAAAATATATATAAAAATTGAAATAACAAGCCATACTCTCAATATATGAATGCAAAAAGTGTTTTAAATTGCATTTTAAACTAGTTAAGTTGTTTTGCAATCATAAGTCTTCAAAAAAATGTAAAATTTGACAAAAACAAAAAGAAAAGGTCGAAAATATTCATAAAATCAAAAGTATTTTAAACCAAACCAAACATGCTAAAAATGATATTGAACGCAAGGGAATGCATTTGAAATTGATTTGAGCTAATTTTACTTAAATTTCCATTGATATTTTGAATTTTTTGAAAAAAATATTTTTTTGCCCCTCGATTTTTCGGGCCAATTTTGAAGGGGGGGGGGGGGGGAGAGACAAAAACTTTAAATAAAATGTGTACCAGCCTAACCTAAAATTAATAAAGCTATCAACTAAGTACTCACCAACTTCAAACAGGCCGGAAAAAGTACCCTCCAACAGTGCGCAACAAACTTTTCAATTTGCTCCCATATTCCATTACTTTCACACACACACACACTCGCCTCAAAGTACCATCACAATACAGCTCCACTCTTTACCACATACTTATTCACGGTACGGTGAAGGTAGCACCACGTGAGCACCACCGCGAACAAATCCGACGCGTCATAATCATCTTATCCTTTCCACACTTGCCTGCGGGGGGATGAGGGGGAATACCGAACCTTTTGTAGTGGATTTTCTCGCTTTTCCCGCCGCACGATTGTTGTAAGCGGAAAAACTCAACCAGGAAAAGCTGATTGTGAGCATCCAGCAGCAGCAGCAGCCAGTAGAGATGGTTTGGGTGGTGGAAGCGGAAGCATGATTAAATGTATGATTTTCCCTCTTTTCTCAAGAGGGTTTCCCTTTTGAGGGTGAAGAGGGGGGATAAGAAGGGGAGTAAACTTGAGCAAATACCTGAGGAAAAAGTTGCCAGACCAAATTCAAGATTCACCTTGGGAGAAGTTGTCGAAGTATGTTTGTACAGCGTGTGTGAGTGTGTGTGCTCACGTACACGCACACGTACACCATAACCCACCCATTGATTGTGTGAATGGTTTGGTGGATTGCTGCTGAAAAGAAGGAAAGAAAAGAAGCAAGGAAGTTCACATTTCCGCTCCGCCAAAACGAGCACATCTCTTCCAATATCTCAAACGAAGTGTAGTGATGAATATAATATGCGTTGTGTTCAAGGAAAAGTTGGAACAGCGTTGCCAAAAATTTTGAAAAACATGAGCAACTCTAGTAACATTTTAGGTTTTAAGTAGGCCTTAAACGCCTATTTAGGTCGAATGAGGGTTTTCAGAATCATGAGAAAACCTTTAAGTTTAAAAATGTTACTAGGGAAATGGGCTAAAATGAAGAAAAATATCAAAGCAAAATCCTTCGGATAATCAAGTTGCCAAATCCCCCTTCAGTTTGCTTGAAACATTTTTCTAAGGGTAATTTTGTTCCTTGATCACGAATCCGAGGGCCAATAATCGGAAAACCCTTTGCTGTAAATAAATAAATCTTACAAAGTCGAAACGATAATCTTAACTGATTATTTGTTTATAGGGTCAGGAAGTCATTTTGAGCAACTTTTGTTCTACGAAAAACATTACTTCTTTTGCTGTAAATTTTTTTTGTTTAATTTTTAGTATTTCAATTTTTTAAACTTGTATAATTTACATTTGTCTCCAGGGATGGAATAATCGCAAATCAATCAATTTCGATTGCGAACTTTCTTCACCCGCGAAAAAGAGAGGAGGCGAATCACGCAAAAGAAAATCGCTCCCGACATTCTCCAAGAAAATCAATCTGCTGATGATTTTTTGTGAATTTCCTTGTCTGCACCACTTAAAATCATTTATTTGACTTTGTTTACACACATTGCCCATCTACTAAATGTGACAGGTCATTTTTCGACGTGTGACGTTGCACTTGCAAGTGTAGTAGTGAAAAAGATGTTCCGCCGAATAATCAAGATGATGATTTTTTTAGATTCCTTTTAGCGATCTTTCGTGCGCGAGAGAGGAGAGCCAAGTTCTCTTCGGATTTTTTTCTCTAGATGAACTTCCTATGATTTTCTTTTGATAATGATTATTCCATCGTTGTTTGTCTCTGATAGTATTTGGCTTGCTCTACACCTCCTATCATTAACTTTTGCCTATCTAGTTTTTTCATGTTTTTACAGTCACTTTTCCAATTTTTTGCTTGTTTTCACATTTTCTACTATAAAACGATACCATTATCATTTGACATGTAAAAAACTGCTTAAAGGCATATTCTGGCACACTACAAAAGTTACTGCATACTTATTTTCACATTATATTGAAGAAATGTTCTTCTTTCCAATACTTTTTAAAGACCAAAAATTGGTTGAAATTGAATTTCTGGCGATTTTTTAGATCGAAGCCCGACTAGAGGCGGGGTTGGGTTGTAGAGGGTTAAAAATGACCATTCAGGGTTGTCGCATTTTTGAAAAATACATTGAATCATTCTTAATGCATGTTCCAAATTTTTTTACACGTTTGAGTTGAGATGAGTTGGGTTTGAGTAACGAAAAATGGAAGAGGTTTCAAAATTATTTTTGTAATGTTTTTGATGAAAATTACGGATTTCGGAACTTTGAAGTCGCCATCAAATCGGTCTCTTCGGCTTAGTTGTAGGTTAGGTAATGAAACAAATGATAAAAATTGTATTAACACTAATTTTTTTTTATTTTGCATTTTAACACAAAAAGACAAGTTACTCAGAAACTTTAATTATGTTTTTTTATTTTTGAAATGATTAATGTTTTTTTCATTTTTGAATGGACCACAGTCAAATTTATATGACAATGACGCAAAATGGCTTCTATGGTCAAAAGGAAGGCCCCTACAAAACTTAAGGAAAATTAAAAAAAAGCAGAAAAAAAAACAAAAACTGAGCAGATTTTTGTGATTATTGCTCCCCGAGCAGGGGTAAATAACGCAGGAATACCTAATTTTGGTATAACTTGGGCACCAAAATGGGACCAAAATGTGCCAATAATAGATGGTAAAATACCATGAATTCATACCAAAATTTTGCAGGTTGAAGACCACAACAATACCAAAATATGTTATTCCAAATTACCAAAACATGTTATTCCAAATTTTACAAATTTTAAGTCATTTCTTTAGGGGTGCATCAAAAATTTCTAAAATCAAGTTTGAAATTTTCAATTTCTAATGAAAGCATTAGCTTTGAGACATCATTTTAGCAAAATTTATTACCGTGTCAAAATTGGTCAAAATGTTGCCATAGTTTCAGAAGAAATAGATGAAATACTGTAATCCCAAAATAATACCTAAATGTGGTATCCTGACTTAGAATCTTTTTGACAATTTCAAGTCGTTTCTTTAGGGGGTATATCAAACATTTTTAAATTCAAGTTTTTAATTTTTGGTTTTCCATGAAAGCATTCGCTTTGAATGGAGCAGCCGTGACTGACTGGTTACTGTGTTCGCTTTGTAAGCGAATGATCCTGGGTTCGATTCCCATCTGCTCCAAACGAGAAAGATCAGGAAATATGAATTTTTGAAACTCTAAACATGAACGAAACATCAAAGTCGCTCGAACCGGGGTTCGATCCCCCGTCCTTTGGATTGGTAGAATTAGAAATACTACTACTTCAAACTATATACGTGCTGGGTCTTTGTCCATTTGACAAGGACTCGGAAGTGCTAAATAACGTTTGAATCCGATTGATGCAAACGTTCTTTAGGGCGGGGCTTGTCGATTCAAGCTGAAGTTCCTCGCGCACGGCTAGCCTGCGTAGTAATGGGTCACCGAAGCTCGGCAGAGCTAACACCTGCCAAATGCCTATGCGAGTTATTTGCATGTATTGGATTTAAAATCTAAAATACATGGAAACAACTCAATTTGTAAGAAGCGACCGCGTGGTCCCGTTTGGTTGGACCTTATCACAACACCTTAGGGAGGCGACCTATGGAATGTTAACATTAACCTTAACATGTTATCATTAAATTGATTAATAAACTGGTACTGAAGCCGCTTTGTAAATGCTGGCCCCGATACTCTTCACGGGTGTTCCCCTCAGGAACAGGGAAAGATTTACTTTTTACTTACTATTCGCTTTGAGACATAATTTCAGCCCAAAATTAATTACTTTGTCAATATTGGTCTAAATTTTTCCATGATTTCAAATGATTTTTAAAAAACACTGTAATACCAAAATAATACCTAAATGTTGCAATAAAAAATTGGTGAAAACAATTTTGCTCCAAATTTTGCTAAATACCAAAATTTGGTATTGATACCAGAGATAGGTATTATTACGCATTTCCCTTGTTATTTACCCATGCTCGGATCAACAAAAAAGCCGAACTCAAAAATTTCACCAACATTTATAGGATATCAGTATTGAAAGTTAATGTTTTATCTCTATATGAAAACTATGTGAAAATGGGTTAGTTTCAATGAAAAAAAATAAAATGGCCCAAAGTAAGATTGTCACATTTGAAGTAAAAAAAGAAATAAACAAAAACAAATGAGAAATTCAAGCTCATTATTGTCTGATCAAAAACGTTGTAGAGTAATGTAACCCTTTTAGAAATGACACTGCAAGTTTACTAGAAGCATTAAACATTTAAATTAAACTTATTGTAAACTTCCACAGTAACGAAACACAAAAACAGTCCAGAATCGATTATCGGAAAGCCTTGGAAAAATTTCACTTCGGATAATCGAATCACAAAAAAAAATATAGCTGTCTTAATTTTGATTGTCGAGCTTCAGTATGACTCCTGAACTGCTCTAAAGTGAATATTAAATTATGAAACCAAAATGGCGATTTTCAATTCTAAGAAAATGTATTTGGTAATTTGGTATGCTAAAAGGCAATCAACAACTCATATTTGATTAAAAACAAGTCGCAGAACTTAAATTTGATGTTTAACTCTGTTGGGTCAATACTAGCCTATAATTTTCGTATGGTCATAAGAATCATTTTCCAATTGTTAACCAAACATATTTTAACAAAAAATTCAGGCCTGAAAGAGTTACCAATAACATAAAAAATACGAAAACAATTTTTTGTCGGTTTGATTATCCGAAGTCCCATACTTCGGATAATCGAAACTTCGAAAACTGTAGTCATTTTTGCCTTCCTCAGTAAGGATAGTAGTTTTGTTCACTACAACTGACCTTTATAAGACGAAAAGTCAATGAAATTTATTCTGTTTGATTTTTTTTTTTTTCAATATCAAGACATCATGTATTTTTTAAAGAAATCTGTATTTTTCTGTTTCAAATCCCTTAATTTTCTTAATGACCAACAAACCCAAAACAAAAATTCATCACCTATCTGGCACCACTGTTCGGAACCTTCATCTGATAAAGCGGCCCACAACGGCATTGTTATCCCCGAAGGAGATGATAAAATACTTGAAATTCACTTCAATTTATGATGCTCGAGCTGGTCTCCACAATAAAGCTAGAGAAAAGAGTTCCGTTGCAAAGGCAAAGCAAACAAACGAAGGAAAAAAATTGCAGAAAAAAGAAAGCCATCTTCGGGTCTTGACAGAAATCGTCCAATCGAAAAGACAAACTCCAAGATTTCGAAGCCAAGCCAAAGGATTTCGATCGCGCTCGTGCTTCTACGATACGATGTTAAAAGAGAAGGCAGGGGGAGGGGCACTGTAACTGGGCAAGTAAACGAGCGACCAATATGACATTTGTGTTGATTTAATTCCCCAAATGGGGTGCAATCTGTGACTGTCCGGGGGCAGAAATAAAACGAACGGGATTAACTCGCTGTCAGTGTGCTGTCTTGCCATATTAGTCAAATAAATGGTTCTTAATACTGGAAAATTAAATATTTTTTGGAACCTCAACGTAATTTATGCAAAAAAATAAGCTTATTTCAAGATTTTTTGAAATTAATTACAAACTTATAAATGGGTAATTCTCTACCAACTCACACGAAATCGGGAAAAGTTGCCCCGACCCCTCTTCGATTTGCGTGAAACTTTGTCCTAAGGGGTAACTTTTGTCCCTGATCACGAATCCGAGGTCCGTTTTTTGATATCTCGTGACGGAGGGGCGGTACGACCCCTTCCATTTTTGAACATGCGAAAAAAGAGGTGTTTTTCAATAATTTGCAGCCTGAAACGGTGATGAGATAGAAATTTGGTGTCAAAGGGACTTTTATGTAAAATTAGACGCCCGATTTGATGGCGTACTCAGAATTCCGAAAAAACGTATTTTTCATCGAAAAAAACACTAAAAAAGTTTTAAAAATTCTCCCATTTTCCGTTACTCGACTGTAAAAAATTTTGGAACATGTCATTTTATGGGAAATTTAATGTAGTCTTCGAATCTACATTGTCCCAGAAGGGTCATTTTTTCATTTAGAACAAAAATTTTCATTTTAAAATTTCGTGTTTTTTCTAACTTTGCAGGGTTATTTTTTAGAGTGTAACAATGTTCTACAAAGTTGTAGAACAGACAATTACAAAAATTTTGATATATAGACATAAGGGGTTTGCTTATAAACATCACAAGTTATCGCGATTTTACGAAAAAAAGTTTTGAAAAAGTTACTTTTTGCGTTTCTCTTTGTTTCGTCGTCCGTGTCTGTCGCGGGTGACCATGAACGGCCATGATCGATGACGACCAACTTTTTTAAAACTTTTTTTCGTAAAATCGTGATAACTTGTGATGTTTATAAGCAAACCCCTTATGTATATATATCAAAATTTTTGTAATTGTCTGCTCTACAACTTTGTAGAACACTGTTACACTCTAAAAAATAACCCTGCAAAGTTAGAAAAAACACGAAATTTTAAAATGAAAAATTTTGTTCTAAATGAAAAAATGACCCTTCTGGGACAATGTAGATTCGAAAAGTACATTAAATTTCCCATAAAATGACTTGTTCCAAAATTTTTTACAGTCGAGTAACGGAAAATGGGAGAATTTTTAAAACTTTTTTAGTGTTTTTTTCGATGAAAAATACGTTTTTTCGGAATTCTGAGTACGCCATCAAATCGGGCGTCTAATTTTACATAAAAGTCCCTTTGACACCAAATTTCTATCTCATCACCGTTTCAGGCTGCAAATTATTGAAAAACACCTCTTTTTTCGCATGTGCAAAAATGGAAGGGGTCGTACCGCCCCTCCGTCACGAGATATCAAAAAACGGACCTCGGATTCGTGATCAGGGACAAAAGTTACCCCTTAGGACAAAGTTTCACGCAAATCGAAGAGGGGTCGGGGCAACTGCTGTGTGAGTTGGCGGAGAATTACCCAAATGCAAGTTTCCCAACGATTTTTTATTCTTTAAGATTATTCCATTAAAAATTTTGAAATATCAGATCGCAAATCGCATTTCTGGTAAGCTAGCACAACGACAACGGACTTCAGCAAACCTCCAAGGAACCAAACCCAACCAGCACAGACCGAAGCATCCAGATAATAAAAGAAGTGATGTCTTGATTTAGTTATTGGCTAATGGCAAAAGCTGACATGTGATGGCATCAGAAGGGAGATTAGCCGCGCAGCCCGGAAAACGGGGCCAGCAAGAAACATGAAGTTTGGCATCTTGCGAACGTGAGAGGTTAACCGATTTCCACGTGTCCTGAGGGGAACTGCCAGAGAAGGAGGAGGAGAAGGGCTTCGAAGTTTTCCCCGTACAAAAGATTCAACTTCAGGACGCGTCCATTTATCATCACCTTACGGGGGAGTACAAAAGGAGCAGCAGGAACAAACATTTCACCAACAATCACCTCTCTTTAGCGTCACAGGAACATTGATTGACCGTCATTACCCACGCCAGGTCGGTTCGGTTGAATTATGAGGCATTTATTGAGCCATTCTGTCGAACGCACAATTAAATTCCATTCTGGAAAGCCAATATGATTTACGACTCAACGAGCGACCGACACACAATACCTGATGTTTTGGTCCTTGCCTGGAGGGGACATGCCGGCTGAGAGACAGAGAGAGATAGAGATTGGAGCTTCTGATTTTGAAGCCTTGTCTAGACCGGGTTCGTTTGGTCTGTTGGTCGGATGGTCGGACCCAATACTTTGTGGCCTTTTAATGCTGTTGTTGGTTGGAAAGCTGATTTCGGCGCAGTAGTTGAATTGAACAACAGGAAATTTACATCCCTCCAATCTTTGAGAATTTTTTATCAAGGTGAAAGCTAAAACCACTGGCGTCAGTGCCAAAACTTTAAGCATATTTGAAATTCGTTTTAAAAACTCAGCTAATAAAAAAGGTGCAAAGTTAATGTTAAAGGATAACCAGTTTAGAAGTTCAGAAGTTTAGATACACTTTGCGAGCCCTGTGACGAAGTTCTTCTTTCAAAAAAGATGAGATTTAAAAAATCGAACGTTTATTGTGGCTCGTTAATTTACTGAATATGGGTCATTCCATCTGAAGCGGAACAGCATTTGAAAATTACCCTCTCCGATCCTGCTCAAATTTGGCAGGGCTGTTGATACTATCAAAACATGCAAAACATCCATTTTTGTACCTCCCCAAAAGATCGACTTTTTGGCGATTTTTGAGCAAACCTCCTAGTTTCAAACAACGATAACCAAAGAACCACAAATCTTAGAGGGTCGGTCTTAGACTCAATTTTGAAGGTAATCGGACGTAGAATCAATTTCCGTGATCAAAATTTTGATTTATTTTTTCTTCCTGTATTGCGCAATTGAAAACTTTATACGGCCGTATCTCAAAACACACCAATTTTTTTATTTGACCTCACCATCGTATTTCCCGGTAAATTTTACATAAGAATCACTTATCGACAGAAATGAATATGCTTCGTTCCAGAGATATCAAATTTTAAAGTGTTGAGTTTTTGAGGTTACCTACATAAGCTTCATTCGCCGCATCTGCGAGAAACACACAGGCGGCCTTATCAATAACTGCTACCTGGTAATTTATTGAAATAATAATTCATCATAAATTATCTTTATCAAATTGGACAAAAAATAACTGTATAACATCGTAGGAAACTGGAGTTTAATCGCGAATGGGTATCTGCTCAAAACAAATTAAGTGAATTTCTGTGCTAACCCACAGGACAGAGCAATAACGACACACAGTAAAGGACAGAATTAGATTCCGACGGAGCGAACAGGAAAATGCAATTGATCTTGTAAGTATCACTGAACAATAAGTGCACGATACATTTTTGAGTAAAAAATATGAATTAAAATGAATAAAATTTGTTGATATACGTTGTATTCTAGTGAAGGACGATCACAAGGAGTAGGAAAATGATTTCTGGAAGGTATAAAACTGAAAAATGTAAGAAAATCACAAAGATTCATCTGCTGCGCAGCGGCTAATTCCCCAAATTTAGTTGCGATGATTTCGACACCGTCCGAACAATAATGTTTTTTTTTTTTTTTTATATCATTCTTGGATTCTTGAAACACAATACGGCTGCTGTCCACACGTCCAGCCGTTCTTTTGGAACCAAATTTAATGGATTAATGAAAAAATACTTCAAAAGTACACTTTTTAGTTTTAGAGGTGAAAACTTCGAAAAACTGGCAATAAATGGCCAAAATCATAACTTTTTCTTAAAATTAAAATAACTTATGAAAAAATCAAACAATCCCCTTACTTAAATAGATTTATATTTTTTGTTGGTTCTACATTTTTGCCGAACATTGATACATCCTTAAAAGTAACCCTGCAAAATTACAAGAAACATGTTATTTTAATTTTTTTTTTGTCGAAAGGAAGGCAAAAAATAAAAAAATATAAAAATTTAAAAAAACAAGTCTCAACATTTGAATGCAAATAGGTACAAAAAGCTTTTAACACTAGTTCAGTTGTTTTGCATTCATTAGTTTTCAAAAAATGTAAGATTTGACGAAAACAAAAATTTTTAGCAAATTTTTTTTTGCGATACTAAACATCAGAAATTTTTAAAAATTCAGATGATTTTTAAATCAACCCAAACATGCTTAAAATGACTCTAAACGCAGAGGCATGCGTTTTAAATTGATTTCATCTGATTGTACTTAAATTTCCATTGAAAGTTTTAATTTTTTTGAAAAAAAAACATTTGCCCCCTGATTTTTCAGGCCAATTTTGAAGAGGGGAGGGGGGAGAAAAAAACTTTAAATAAAATTTGTACCAACCTAATGCAGACTTTTCGCTCACAACGTTTTTGCTAATATTTTTGGGAGTAAACCAAAAACCCAATTTTTTCTCACTTTTTCCTCATTTGGATTTCAGCATCCAATCTTTAAAGTTTGTCCGTCAGAATTATAAGTAGACTTCCGAAAAATTAATGTATTAGACATGCACAACTATGGGAGCGTTCTTTTATTACGTAAAGCAATAGGGGGGAGGGGGGGGGGGGTAGAAGGCCGCGTTACGCTCCATACAATTTTTTTAAAATTTGTTTGGAAATTTTGTTACGGGGGGGGAAGGGGGTCTAAAAATCCAATTTTTTTGCGGTACGTAATATAAGAACGCTCCCTATGATATATGAATCATCAGATGGATTTTCTCGAAGTCGTTGTACTGCATGAAAATGCTGTAAAGTCCTTTCAATTAAAAATTGGTATCTTTTGAAGGCATTTTTCAGATCGATTTGGTGTCTTCGGCAAAGCTGTAGGTATTGATAAGGACTACTTAGGAAATAATTAGATCAGGGAAAAAAATTGGGCGAGTTTTTTAAAATGTTTTTTTTCGCTAAAATTCATTTTGCAAAAATCATTTTTTTTTTTAATATTCTCATTTGAAAAAATGTTTTTTTGGAAAAATCAAAAGTGCTGCTCGATTTATTTTTACTTCAGTTTTAAAATGCAAAATTATATTTGCAATCGAAAACTACTTACACATTTTTAGAAAAAGTGCACCATATTCAAGATATAGCGACTTAAAGTTAAATTTAACTTAAAAATTCCTGTTTTTTATGTTTGAAAATAGTGTCCATTCCCGAAAATATTTTTTCCGAGGTTGAGGAAATTTCCAATTAACTTGCCTACGAGGCATTGAATACCGACCTCTGGTTGTTGGAAATACAGCGAATAAAAGAAAATTTAAGTGTTTTTTAGGTCACATCAAAACAGCCTTTTATTTTCTGGTACCAATATCTCAGAAAATAATGGTCCTTTTTTTCAGTGTTAAAAAGTTAATTATCTGGTAATTTTCATGGCCCCATCCATAAACCACGTGGACACTTAGGTGGGGGAGGGAGGGGGGGGGGGGTGTTTACGACTGCCGAAGAGGAAGGGGGGAAGATGAGATTTAAAAAAATGATTTATAGATTTCGAAAACAAAATATTTTTAAAATTTCGGAATCAAGAATCACATTTTAAAAAGGTCAAATATTCAATATTACGCCATTTTGAAATTGCTATTTTGAGCCGAAGACACCAAAAACCGATCAGAAAATTACTCAGAACATGCAAATTTTCAAATATTTACGTACCATTTTTGTATGGACAGCTGCCAAAATTGTATGGGTGAACCAAAGACACCAAAGACAGTTAAAGGGGAGCCAAATCAAAAAATAAAAATACACAAAATCTGCCGATTGAGAATTGCTTAGCCTCTTTTAATTTGAATTTGATGAAAGATTAGTTTTTCTCAACGTCACTTTAAGTAAACCTTTCCCTGTTCCTGAGGGGAACACCCGTGAAGAGTATCGGGGCCGGCATTAACAAAGCGGATTCAGTGACAGTTTATTAATCAACTTAATGTTAACATGTTATGGTTAATGTTAACATTCCATAGGTTGTCTTCCTAAGGTATCTTTGATAAGGTCCAGTTTGTGACGATACACTACCTTCCCTTTACTAAGCAATCGAATCCAGAAGGGAAAAGATCGCCAGTTGCGTTGGTCCGAGCCGGGATTTGAACCCCGATCTACCGCTTACGAGGCGGAAGCGTTACCACTGGGCTACGTGGCTCGGTCTCTTAACGTCACTTTACTAGCCATTATTGTTCTACTAATGATATCTTAGAAACTGTTGGTTCGGATTCTAACATTATAATATAAATTTTGGTGAAATTTTCTGTGCTTTGATTAAAAATCATTTTAAAATTGTTTAATCAAGCCACATTTTTGAAAATTATAGGCTTTAAGTGGCTGCATCTCATCAACCAGCAGTCTAATGAACATTAAAAAAAATGGTAAGGTATTTACTTCGATTATCAAAAAGATTTTTGCAGTGCAGCTTTTCCTTCATTAAGCAAAATATAATACACTGAAATAAAAAAAAGTACAAAATTCCTAAATTCTAGGAATTTTGCAACATTTTCTAATTTAGTAATCGGGTTTTTTGGATTACTTAATAAGGAAAGGAGGCAAAATTCCTAGAAATTAGGAATTTGGTACTTTTTTTTATTTCAGTGTAGACTAAGTTTCATCCAAACAAAAAATACAAATGTAATTTTTGTTAATAGTTATAAGTTTAAATCTCTGATTTCCTACAATAGTCTTGAAGGGAGGAGGGGGGAACAACATAAAATATACATAAATATTGACCTGATAACTTAACTTAATGACAGTAAAAATAAATTGATTTTGTATATAATTAAAATTGAGCCAAAATAATTTACAATGAAGTACTTCGAAATTTTATTCAGCTTCTTTTAAAACACTTTTTGAAAACATTTTGATCCACAACGATTAACCAAAAACATCATTTCCACCGTTGCGTAAAACATCCAGTTCCAATGCCCCCTTTCCCCCAAATTCCAAGATGGCACACACGTTTGGCAGCCCATGCAAGGCATTCATTCAAACATTTCCCATTTTCACGCAATACTATACGAACACTTTCCCAGGAACCCCTTTTGCTCGTTCTGTGCTCCCTTCTGGGGGATGATGCACCGGAAAGTGCATGTAAAATTACAATAACTTCCTGTTACTGTCGGAATATGAAGATTTATATAATGAATAAATTTCCGACGGGGAAAACAAAAGCGCGCACAGTTTGAAATCGGGCACATCGTTCCGGACCATGATGATGTGTTACGGACGGAGGACAACGATGATGATCCGTTGGATTGGATCCGTGGGGTTCATCTGTTCAAGCTGGACTGAAACTGAAATTGGTGGGAATGTTGTAGAAATTATTTGAAAAAAAATAATCAAAAGGATCGTGAGTAAATATTCTTCACTAAAAAGGTCACATTTCAACAACAAAATAAAACATTAAAAAAAAAACAAAATAAGACAATGTCACTCTAAGTAACGGTACAACCGGAGCTCGCTTGGCGTGCAAAACTGCAACGATATGGTGCATAATTGCGTTTGTCGCTTTCGGCAGGATTGTGGCGAAATAAATGGCACTTTCCCGGCCCCCAGTTTGTTTGGTGCTGGTAGAAGTTGTGGTGGGTGCAGGAAGTCGTCGTTTTCCACCGGTTGGAGAGTCCCATCCCAGAGCCATGAAAATTTTGTGCAATTTTGCTGTCTCCTTTATCGGTTTCCTAATTGCGCAAAATGGTTCTGTATGGATTTGTGTCGGCAAAGCTGGTTAAATCCCTTAAGAGTCGATGAGATTCAATTGATCTTGAATTGAGGAGCAGTTTGGTAATGACGCTCGATTACTTGGAACCTACAAAATTAAAATATGTTTGAATCTTATTTTAAATGCACGGCAGCTGATATGTCAACATTATTCTAATTATTTTTTTTTTCTTTATAAGATTAACAAGATTACTAATAGATAGATGAATTATTCAAAAATCAGTTACCTCCACGATTCTTCCTTACATCAAATGTCAACCCTCAACTAAATCCAAATATCTTCAAGCGTCACACGCCACTGAAATAAGCTGTCCCCGGTTTGATCCGCAAGTTTTAAAAACAATGTCATGAACTGGAACGACTTTATCCGGTCCGGAAGAAGCCCGGAAGCAACCAACGACCAGCCCGGTCACAGGCAGTTGGCCACCCAGAAATTGCATCCCCCCTCCCCCATGTCTCCGACCTACGACAGCGGCCGCCCGAGGCCAGCTCAACCACAGAAGCTGGCTGATGTTTGTTAAAGTGGCCCCTGACAAGATTGAAGAAAAATATTAAACTTGGCTAGCTCGGTTATAAGTACATATCCGTTATTGGAGACCCTGAATCTACTACGGGACTAGGGAGAAGAGGGACACCGGGGTTAAAGGGCACCGGGGACAAGCGTCACACTTGGTGTTTCGTTCCGGTAAGACATGACATTGTGCTCCGGGGTATATTATCCCTTCCCCTCCGTCTTCTTGAAGCCTTTCCAAAATCCGATCCGAGACCCAACACAAGACCTGGACCATCATGCTCTGTTCTGATGAGGGATACTGCTGGCTGGTTGCCGCCTGGTACGCATCAGGGAGCTGCGTCCGTACCGATAGGTTCACCGTAGGCTGAGTGGAATTTGTTTGTTGGGATTTTTAAATAACTTTTTTTATAAATCGTTGTGATTAGAGGGAGACGAGCGGGAATTATCAGGACAAATTTCCCAGCAAATTTGTCATTTTTGAGCCTTTCAATTCCCAGAAAATTTTGTCGAGACTCTCAGGAATTTTGATCTATTAAATATATTGAAGAAAGTAATAAAAATCCATTCAACGACATTTAATTTAAGATTCCATTCAGCGACAAACGAAGAGTTAATACACACAAAACAGACTTCTCTTGTTCAAATCTAATCTAATTATTCGCTCTACAGCATTGCCTTGGCGTTCTCGATTGCGAGATTCCTACTCGAAACTAGGTGTTCGAAGGCTTGATTGTTGAGGCAATTGCAAACCTCTTTTTACACCTTAGCTTCCATCCATCCCGGGATTCGAACTGACGACCTTTGGATTGTTAGTCCAACTGCCTACCAGCGATTCCACCGAGACAGGACCCAGGGAGACGACTCCTACACCTGGACCGAGCTAACGACCTAACCTTTTTTGGTTAGTCCGGGGCCAACATTTACTTCCCGTCCGACGGAAGGCGTGATCAGACAAATCTCGTCTCGAAAAATGCCACCGGGACCGTCTGGGATCGAACCCAGGCCGACTGGGTGAAAGGCAATCACGCTTACCCCTACACCACGGTTCCCGGCTTTTTTTTCTCTTGTTCAATGTTATTTAAAAATTAGGAGGAAAGACAATTTTTAATTTCGAAAAGACACAAAAAATCAACTGTTATTTGATTAAAACTCAGGCATTTTTTATTGTTTTTAGGAGCGCCAATTGGTAATATTCAGTTCAATTTTCCTTGTAACTGAGAACGCAAAAACAACTTTTGAATGTATTGATATGAAACATCACTTTTTGTTGTCAGAATGAATGAAAAATAAAATTTCAAAAATTGCCAGATGTTGCTTATGATCCTCATTTGTCTTATAGCAAAAATCCCAAAATTGCTAATATTTAAACTAGAAAAAAAAAAAACAGATAACAGGTTGACCCTTAAATTTTACTTGTACTAGCAGATTTGGGAATCTTTTCAACAAGCAGAAAGTATTCCACAAATTAATGTATTTTCTGTTATTGAACTAATAATGTGTTAGATAACTTAATGGTAACTAATAAAAAAATATAAAATTTTCATAAATTTATATTAAAAATGATATAATTCTCGTTATAATTTGATATAATTCATTAAAAATTTTGTCAAAAAAAATAATTTTGCTGAAAACTAAAATACCCGGGTCCCGGGAATTCCCGGAAAATTGTAAAATTCAACCACAGACAAACAGACGTGACTCTCCATACAAATTATTTTTGAAATCCATCGTCCTTCATCAAACCACCAAATCACGGCGACGCCAGCGCTGCCTGGTGAGCTGATGCCGAAGCGCAGCCCAAAACATACCAATACAAACCCATTACTGTTATGTGTAATGTCAGTATATGCGTGAGATAATCAAGCTTTAACGATTGTAAACAACAACAGCTGCTTCAAAATGAGTTTGTTCTTGCTGATCGTCAGTACCCGATGAAAAAAAAAAACAACTCCGACAGCCGAAGATGACGGTGGGTCGGTTCCACGGTCGGTTTTGTTTCCAATGGCAGAACCTCATGAGACAAATTATGCGCAGCTCCAGCAGCGATGCACCACAACCGCAACGACAGAGACCAAACCACTGGTCCTCCCCGTTGCTTCCAAGTTCGGTCGAAGAATCCTCCTCCACCGAAACCTCGAACCATTACACCTGACACCATCGATAACAAGCTACTTCTGGCACGAAAATACCAGTAGTGGCCGCCGAAATAGAAAAATCCAATTCAAATCTACCTGAATTGACCACCTTCCGGGGGGCGTGTGGAAATATCTGCGGGGAACGTGTCCACGGCGCAGTTAAGTTGAATGAGACAACAAAAGTTGCAAAGATTTCAAAAATACTGCCGCAAAATAGATCGACGCAACATCGCCAAAGAGCCAAAAGTACGACCAGCAGCAGCAATCTGAGCATCAGTTCACGAAGGATAAGCAGGTTGCTCCGAAGAAGATGACTATACCACAGGGTCCGGCTTCCTCCGCAATAGCGGGCGCCTCAGCAGCAGCCTTGATATTGACAGGCAGTTGAGTAGGCCTACCTAGAGATCCTTAATAGAGAGACTGGTCGAAGTGAATTTGACGTACCCAAACAGACACGAGTTTGACGTATCCAAACGAGCATTTGCCTTTACGCCCAGCAAAACTTATCAGTGTTGCCAAGCTCAAAACATACGTTGCCAGATCGATTTAGCCAGCTTAGACCAGTCTCCCTATTTAGGGTCTCTAGGCCTACCGGGTTAATAGTGGGGCAAATGGTATGTCCTCGCTAGTCTGCCGCTCATCTGACCCTGGCGAGACTGCCCCAATCTTGTCTCGCAAAGCATGGATTGTGGATCACCGTTAGAATTCTCGAATTCCATCATATTTTTATTTGTTTTCATTTGCTGTCTCACACGTGCTCACGCTCAACTTAGAAAAACAAAAACACACACACTAAGAAAAGACGGGCGAACTGTCACGACAGCAGCGCCATCAGCGCCGGGTGAGTGGATGCCGAAACAAAATTGAATTTCAAATGGCCGTTTTTGGAGGACGATGGTTCGGCACTCGAGTGTCCCGTCTGTTTGTCTGTGATTCAACTCTCGCTTCCCGGGAAATTGAAAATTTCGAGAATCGTCACCCTCTAGTTGCAATCGTGCAACAAAACTAGATTTGTTGCCTTCCTCACCTTACTGAGGAAAGGCTATAAAATCACTCGAAAAACGAAATTCTTTATTTGACCTCCTAGACCCTCCTTCATGTATACATATCGACTCAGAATCAAATTCTGAGCAAATGTCTGTGTGTGTAATGGGATGTTAATCAAAAAAAATTGCACTTGAACCGATTTGGACCATTTTGGTCTCTTTTGATCTGTCTTGGGGTCCCATAAGTCGCTATTGAAAATTATAAAGTTAAGTTAAGTACTTCAAAAGTTATGCTTAAAAAACGATCTTAACAAAAGCCCGGAAGATTTAAAAAGGGTGGTTTTTGTGAGAAACCCCGTCATGTTATACATTTTTAGAAAGTTATTCAAAAGATCTTTTCAAAGAGTTCATAAGATTGAAGATCTGACTACCCTATCAAAAGTTATAAGCACTTAAGTGTTGTTTATGAACTTTTTAGAGGCCGGATCTCATATATTTCGATGAAAACGTTGTCCGGATCTATCATGCGATCTGACAACCCTATCAAAAGTTATAAGCACACAAGTGCCCTGAATTATAAAGATCTGACTACCCAATCTGATGGTATGAATAATGAATCAAGTTGATAGAACACTGAAAGGTCTGTCCTTTTGTATCTATTTTTGATAGCTTTACCCTCTAAATGTGAGGAAGGCACCAACAACCCAAGGGTGGATTTAGTAACGTTTTTATTTAAGGTATTATTTTCTCGACCCTCTCCGATTTCAATGAAACTTTGTAGACATGTTATCCTACGCTTATGTAAGACATTTTTGTGCATATGGAGCCAGTTTCACTACACAGCAAAAAATTCCGATGGTTAAATCGCAAGCAAAAGCTTGCACATTACCTGCATCAAAAAAGACACTTAATATTACACGCTGCATATACAATTTTTGTAAACACAAAAAAAAAGTTGCAACCGACGGGACTCAAACCCAGCACCTACAGTAAGGACTAGCGCCTTAGTCCGCTGGCTTTTACTAATACAGTTTTTTTTTTTTTTTTTTTTTTTGAAAAGTGGTCTAAACGTCAAAATTTACAAAAACCGATAGTAGGAATCGATTCCCCAGACAATTTTACTTAAAAGTCTCCAAATTTATCATTGTCCTATGTCCAATCCTTGTAAAGATACAGCGTTTTAAAAAATAAAAATGTTGAAAAAATAGGTTTTTCTATATGACGGACATGATTTTTCAGTCTCGAATATATTTTTACCGGAAAGCTCGTCCAATTTCGCATAAGTTTGCCTCTGACAACTTTTAAATTTGACTCGTTTCAATATTTACGCAAACTTATTTACTACACGGAGAAAAAAGAGTTCCCAAAATCGTGAACAAGCGTTCATGAAAATCGGAACCAAGAACAAAGTGTTCAAATGCCATGGTACGTTTTTCAAAATCGTACCATGAGATTTGAACATTTTGTTCGTGGTTCCCATTTTCATGAACACTTGTTCACGATTTTGGGAACTCTTTTTTCTGCGTGTATCCAGGTTTTCTACCACACTGAAATAAATATAATATTTTCAGTTATGAGCATTATCATTCAGCTTATATCTGTAAGTCAGGGGAGCTCAAAGTTTTCGAATGGCAGGCCAAATTTGAAGCACACATGAGCTTGCAGGCCAAATGGCAGTTTTTTACATTTTCTTTAATTAAATATCATAAAATTCCAACAGCTGGTGTGTGTGGTCTAATCCAGTACCCGATGTCGGCAGCGAAATTATGGGAAAATTCCAGCAGCTTTGTTCAAAAATGCATTCAATGAATTGGTATTGAATACATTGAAATAAACAAAACCAAAAACTTTTTTTTTATTCACAAGCTTTTCTTTTCATTTTTCATGCTACGAAAAACAATGAAAAAAAAATAGGTTGCAGCTATTTTTTTTTTCAATAATTTATTATAAAACTTTGAAAATGTATGTTACGGCGTAATTTTATTTTGAAATCAAGCGTAACTAATGATTTTTTTCTGAAGGTATTTTAAAACAATTATTTCAACCATTTCAATAACACTTCCATAAATTTTGTTCTGTCCCTCAGAGTTGTTAACCAACTGTAATGAGTTCAAGTCCAGAGGTGAAAGGTTTCCTAGTGCAAAATAAGTCCATAAAAATTGTGCGTTATAACTTGTAATTAATTGTATATTTTTACTATTACTACAGTTTTCTACTGAAGTCAAATTTGAACCATTCATCAAAAAATGCTTGATGAAAATTTTGACGAAATTAACTATTTCACTCACATTCAAACCTGTATAATTGTTACATTGATAAAATTTTGAATAAAGCATTTCCGTCGCATAATCTGGATAGAAATATTTATAAATCATCAAATCATGAGTAAAAGGGACATTCTACATAATCATTCAAAATGAGTCCGCGGGCCACCAAAAACCACCTCGCGGGCCACATTTGGCCCGCGGGCCATACTTTGGTCACCCCTGCTGTAAGCCCATACATCCAATTAAAATGCTGTTAAAGGCAAACTTATAGGACATACCATCCTGCATTTTCCGTAGGTCTTTTTGTTATATCTTGGGCTATTTCCTAATTAATTAGGACGAAAAAAATCGTCACATCACTTTAAAATTTAACTTTTAAACTTAAAAATTGAAAAATCTCATAGAAGTGGCGTGTATTTTTTCCAGAAAGCCCGTCCAATTTCATTCAAGTTTGTGTTTGACCACTTTTTGATACAATGCAACGGCTTTGAGTTACAGTTATTTTTCAATTACAAAATACAAAAATATTTAATTAACTTACGCCTTTCTCAAATGTTATTTTCTAGTACAATTGGCTCCATATACACAAAAAATGCTTACATGTCAACAAAGTTTTATTGAAATCGCAAAAGTATCAGAAAATTTCCTGATTTGAGCTGGAATTGTTCCATATTAATTTTTGCCAATTTTTTGTGATTAAATTAATTATTAAATTACGAGCTACCGTGGCCGTGAGGCTACGGGTTTCGCTTTGTAAGCGGAAGGTGATGGGTTCAATTCCTGTGTGGCTCGGCAAAGTCAGATTCCTTCAAAGAGTAAATCTGCTCACTGGGAATACTGACCGGTAGGGGATGGGTTTCGACTTGCGGCGTACTTGGTTTCTAATCCAGAGGTCGTGAGTTTGATTCTCGTACCGGGTAGACGAAGTTAAAAAAAATTCAACAAATTGAACCATTATATTTATAATTTTCATTGGCTAAAATATCCAAATGCCAACTCACGGTACCCCATCCTTTCTGCACCATAGAAATGCACCACACCGAGAAGCAAGCGTACAGCAGTAGTGTGCTGGAGCACCCGGAATTCCAGAAGGTGCCATATGGCTGTCATGAGCATCATCTATTTGAATGTAAATTTTATACCCCCTTTTACTATGTGTACGCAGCCGGACTAAAGCAACGACCGAAGCTACTGCTTCTGCTGCTACTGAAAATCAGTTCCAGCACTATTTTGTACTGCCGGGGATATGGAGATGTTGTACTAGTTTGAAAATATTTACGAATTAATTTCACCTATGTAGGCGCGCCCGGACTAGATTTCGGTGGAAAGCTTACGGGCAGATACATAATTACTGAACGTTGAGTTCGACTAAGCAGAATTGATTAAGCCTTCGCTGGTTATCGAAATATTGATATTGATTTTCTGCTCTAAAACCCCGAAGTGTAATTTCAGGTTTTCAATTCCTGTATGCTAGAAAGAGTGAAAGGACCAGACAGAAATGAATGCCAACACACCCTATTAAAGTCTAGATCCGCTCTTGAAACAACGAGATGGCATTGTTCCATACCAAGTTTCGTCAGATTGATCCCCCAGAGCAATAATGGGGAAGCACTGCTGCTAGGAGGTTAATTACCGAAAACGAGCACGCACTCGTCAGCTGGGTCAAGGAACGTTCTTCAGCCCATGAAGAAGGACCTTCATGGAAATCCGGACGGTCGATACTCCATCACAAGCCTTTCATATGTTGTGATAGGTATTGTATGTAAATATTTGCCGTGTGGGTTGTATCACTTCGTTGTTGGCAACATTGTTTGTATGTATTTTGACAGTGTTGAAGGGTGATACCTGGGTGCAGAATAGTGGTTCGCAAAACGGCCTCAATTTAGAACTGTCAAAGCGGAACCAATTTACTGTTTGCAAAATGATACCAAGAAGTGGCAAGTATTGAAATCGATCTATAATTTATTTTGTCAGGATTGAAAAAATGACTCGAACTTTTGAGGTATTCGAAGTCAACAAATCTTAAGATACAAAGATACATAATCTCGGAACTTCCATTCGGTTGTTCTTCTGGTTCACAAAATTCCACCCACTTCTGACGCAATTTTTCGTCACGTGGAAAATAAAAAAAGCATCTTTTGGCCGCCCATCGTTTAGTCTACGAACAAAAAAAAAGCGCGAAGCACTCAATTTTTCAGCGAAAAGTCTAACATTAACAGATCCAAAATGTTTCAAAACAAGTCACTTCAGCCGCAAAAAATATGTCACGCTTGAGCTTGAACAAAGCCTTCTATTTTGTTTATGTTTACAGCAGTAGTGCAGCTGAATTAGTGGGGAGCTTTCGAAAATCACGTTACGCATTCTGTCTTTTCAGCACCCAGGGTGATACTATGGATTTGGGAGAAGGAAGTTAAATTCAAATGGGTCTTGACTTTCTTTATACAGGCTTCCTTAGGTTATACACGACCATCAAGAACTACTTCATTCATTGTTTCCGCAATCCAGTCGACCGCGCTGGTAACCCTCCCGTACACTCCTGGATAGCCGGCCTCAGCACAACCTCTACCCCAGGACACCACTCCGACTAGGATGCCGTCACAAACCAACGGACCACCGGAATCTCCCTGCAAAAACAGTAATAGAAAAGCAACAATCAAACTCTAATGAATCATCCATGGGTACCTCCCCACGACCCTACCTGACACGAGTCCTTGCCTCCTTCCTCAAACCCCGCACAGATCATACTGCCCCTAACACCGCCATACCCTGCGTACACCTTACTACACCGGTCCTGGTTGTACAGCGGAACCGTCGCCGCCCGTAGATCGAGCGATGACTCACTTGCGTTTTTCGTATTACCCCAGCCGGAAACCCGGCACAAAGTTCCGTCCTCGAACGAACTATCCGGCGCCGGCAGAGCCACCGGTTGAATCGCCTTACCCAGCTGAAGTGGCCCGGCCAGTTGCAACAGCGAAAAGTCGTAGTCGTTCCACGAGTTCTCCTTCGGATGGAAGTAGATGTCCCGGACCGTGACCAGAACGCCGCCGTCGCGAACGTTCGTAGAACCGGCACGGATCTTCAGCATCGTGGCGTTGGCTATACTTCTGCAAGAGAGATCGAGCATAAAAGACTTTATTCGGAATGTTCAAAGCAAGGTTGTTAACGATAAAATTATCGAGGTTCGATAACGATAGATTATCGTTAACGTTATCGTTATTCCGATAATTTTATCGACGATAACTTATAATTAATATATTTCTAAAATTGACTGAAACCAACAAAACTATGTTGAATTTTCAAGCTTCCTCTAAGTAAATATATTTTGATAATATGGTAAGATTCAAAGTATAAATACATTGAAAAATCACAAAATACCGTATTTTTTTTAATGTTCTCAATTTTTTATAATTTGCAATATGGATACTAAGTGTGTGTGTGCAACCAACCAAACGGGACCACGCGGCCGCTTCTTACAAATTGAGTTGTTTCCATGTATTTTTAGATCTACATTCTATACATGCAAATAACTCGCATAGGCATTTGGAAGGTGTTAGCTCTGCCGAGCTTCGGTGACCCATTTCTACGCTGGCTAGCCGAGCGCGAGGTACTTCTGCTTTATCGACAAGCCCCGCCCTGAAGAACGTTTGCACCAATCGGGTTCAAACGTTATTTAGAACTTCCGAACCCTTGTCAAATGGACAAGGACCCAGCGCGTATATAGTTGGTAGGTACAGTATTCCTAATTCCAGTTATAGCTCACCAAGTCGCGATGGCGTAGTGGTTAGCATTTTTGCTTACCAATCCAAAGGACGGGGTATCGAACCCCGACTCGAGTGACTTTGATTTTTCGTTCATGTTCAGAGTTTCAAGATTTATATTTCCTATACTTTCTCGTTGGGAGCAGATGGGAATCGAACTCAGGATCATTCGCTTACAAAGCGAACACCGTAACCAGTCAGCCACGGCCGCTCCTAATTTGCAATATGGATACTAAGTGATTCGAAATTTGGCATGTATTTTCACTGTTTTAGAGTTTTTTTTTGAATAAAATACTCAAATTTTCACAAAATACCAAATACCGAAAAAAAATGCGGTAATTTCTGAAAATTTTAGTATTTCATTAATAAAAACTCTAAAGCAGTGAAAATGCTGGTGAAATTTTGCTTCGTTGGATACATATATTGCAAATTATGAGAATTTTAGCATTTAAAAAAACGGTATTTAGTGAAAAAGTTTGCATTTAATTCAAAAAATTCTAAAACAGTGAAAAATTTTGCAAAATTTCGAATCGTTTGGTATCCATATTGAGAAATATTTTTTTTTGTATTTTCGAGAAAATACGATATTTTGTTAAAATTTTAGTTCTTCATTAAAAACTCTAAAACAGTTAAAATACATGCAAAACTTCGAATCGTTTGATACCCATATTGCTAATTACAAAAAAAAATAGTATTTTAGAGAAAATACGGTATTTTGTGAAAGTATGAGTATTTCATTCAAAAAAATATAAAACAATTAAAATATATGTAAAATTTCGAATTTTTTAATACCCATATTGCAAATTATAAAAATTTGAGTATTTTCGGAAAATTTTAGTATTTCATTCAAAAACTTTAAAATAGTGTAAATGCATGCAAAATTTCAAATCGTTTGATACCCATATTGCAAATTATAAAAATTTAAAAAAAAAATCAATGTTTATATTTAGTTAACTAAGTTTATAAGCTTTTTAACAAAATAAATATAAATTTTAGGTAAAGTTTTAAAAAGACGAAATTTTGCCTGGAATTTGAAAAAACTATTTTTGTTTATAAAATTATCGATTTATATTGCATTTTTTAAAAGCACTAATCACAAGTTTTCACATTTTACATGAAATTTGTTCAACTGAAATTGCCTATAAATTTGAAGATTTTTTAAAATTGTGTTTCAAAAACACATATTATTTATCATTTACAAACTTATTTTACCTTCTCCTAGTGAAAAATTGTCCAAAGAATCCAAAAATGCATTCCGTTTTTCGATTCAAAATCATGTTCATTGAGAAAATCATGACACTTTGAGAAGTTTAAAATAATGACTTTCATCAACATTTTCTTAACAATAGTTTACTAACTTTTTAAACTTTTCAAAATTTTATGAAAAGTTATTTTTGAGGTTCTTTGAACACTTCTCTACCACGGTCAGAATGATTCTAAACAATTCCGTACGTATTTTAATTGTACTCTTCATTTTGCGGAAAAATCGCAAACCTATCAAAGTCACCCCGGTTATCAAAGTCACGGTACGGTTTTACGGTATTTTAGAGAAAACACGGTATTTTGTGAAAATATGAGTATTTCATTCAAAAAACTCTAAAACAATTAAAATATATGTGAAATTTGATACCTATTTTGCAAATTATAAAAAAATAGTATTTTCGGGATAGTACGGTATTTTCTGTAAATTTGAGTATTTCATTCAAAAAACTTTAAAACAGTGAAAATGCATGCAAAATTTCGAATCGTTTGATATCCATATTGCTAATTATAAAAATTTGAGTACTTTAAAAAAATGCGGTATTTTGTGATTTTTTTCGAATTTATGCTTTAAAACTTACTACATTATCAAAACATATATTCTAAGCGAATGCATTGAACATTCAACATGATATTGATAGATTTAGTCAATCTAAGAAAGATTTTAAAAATTAGTTATCGTCCGTTATCAGCGATAAGAATATCGCCGATGAAATTATAGAAACAACGATAACCCACCGGAGGTCGCGTACGTGTACTTTGTACACAGTTTGTAAGGGCACTTGTAAGAAAGGCGAAAACACGCGACTTCCCGAAGGATAACGATAGATTATCGTGATCGTCCTGACGATAACGATAACCATTATCATTATCGTTGGACGATATTATTATCGACGATAATTCTATCGCTTAAAAACCTAGACTTCAAAGTAACACTCACTTTGTACAATGGGCCGCGGTCAAGATCCAGTGCTCGTTCAGCACGGAACCACCGCAGAAATGGCGAAGATTCCGCTGCAGTGACACCTGGTACGGGTACTCGGTGATGTTGACGGGTTGGCCACCAACTATACGATCGCCAAACTGGCCCGGTTTGGCCCGGAAAGTGCTGGCCTCGCTGGAGCAAGCTAAAGCTAATGCTAGAACTATGACTAAGAACATCGCGTTGGGTGCGAGCGAAGTGATTAGTAAGACTGACTACGGTTGAGTTGAAGTTTTGCGTGTGAGGTGCAAGGTTTTATGGCGGACCGTGAACAGCGGGAACTTGAACTACGATAATAAATTAGGTTAATGCTTAGTGCTTTTGAGGAATTCGACTGCGGTGTATAAAATGACAAATTGTTTGATTTTATTATCATTTTTCCTCAACCTTTTATTAGGAATTTCTGAAAACATTACAGAAAAATAATAAGAAACGTCTTGAATATATTAAAACTTAAAAAGAGATTTTTTTAAACATTTTCCCCAGCTTCACTCAAAAAAAAATTGCCTGAAGGCAAAAAGCTACACACCATTTTTATGCAAATTTAATAATAAATCTCTTCCCCTTTACCAACCATCACAGCGAAGAGAAACGAACTAGCCATGGAGAAAACATGGATGTAACAAAAAAACCGAAGCTTCCGCCTGATGCTACTACAACTTCCATCAGAACTCGCAGCCTCCGGGACTGTTGAAGAAGCTCAACAAGCATTTTATTCCGTTCCTCACCCCCATCCTCTTGCTCCCATCTCATTTCGCTCATATGTCACCATTTGAGGGGAAGGGAAATTTGCGACACCAGGATAAAAACACAAGCGGCTGTCTCTTCCGGGAAAACGGTTTTTCCATCATCGTCATCATCGTCGTCGTCGCTTCTCCGCAAAAGTGTCGATGTCCCCGTGGGCCAACGAGGGCCATGATATGGGCAATATTTCACAATGGTTGTGGGTGGAAGAAAGGAACGGCGGAAAATTTCTTCGGGCGTAATAAAATATGATAAAAATGAACAGAATGAATTTGGCATGCTAATTTGCGTCTGTCGTATCACAAGCGAAATGATGTGATATAAGAAAGGCTAGTGATTTGTGTTTTTTGTGTAAGATTTTTTTATTATTATTTATGTGGGATATTTTATAAAGTTGATTTAATTTTTTGATTCATTTGATTTATTTGCTTCAAACTTTAATTTTAATTTTCAGACTTTGTTATATTTTAATGGGTAAGGTATTGGAATGGTGAAAGATAAAGAATGAAAAGTCAAACCTAGACTAGAGTTTGAAAAAACCTTCAAACTAAATTACCGTAGCTTACAAAAGTTCTATTTGTTTCAGACATAACATAGGCCGATAGCAAGAAATCTATCGAGCTGAAAAATTGATTACGTCATTAGTCGATACCCATCCCCAACCTATCAGGATTCCCAGTGAGCATTAGGGTGTAATATGGTTGCATGGAAAAAAATAAAGTTGTCCAAATTTAGCTAGCACAGCAACTTTTTGGTTCCTTATAGGGTCCTTAACAACTCCCCAAAGTTTGGTAACGATTGGTTAAGTCCCCACTTTGCGCAAAGCTATTCAATTTTCCATACAAATTTGTATGAGAAAAATATTTTTTTTGAATTTTGATATTTAAAAAATCCACGTTTCACGCTATACCAAAACCGGATTCATATTCAGATGCTCTGGAATGTGCTCTACAACCTTTCCGAAGAGAGTATGGTGCTAACTTGCTCCTATGAAAAGATACAGCGTGTTCAAAACTCGTCTAAAACGTGTTTTTTGATCGAAAATATCGTTTTAGACGAGTTTTGAGGACGCTGTATCTTCTTTCAGGAGCAAGTTAGTACCATACTCTCTTCGGGAAAGTTGTAGAGCACATTCCAGAGCATCCAAATATGAATCCGGTTTTAGCACAGCGTGAAACTTGGATTTTTTAAATATCAAAATTAAAAAAAAAATTCCCATACAAATTTGTATGGAAAATTGAATCGCTTTGCGCAAAGTGAGGACTAAACCAATCGTTCCCAAACTTTGGGGAGTTGTTTAGGACCCCAAAAGGAACTAATATAATGCTGTGCTGGAAAATCGATTTTGATATTACACCCTAGTGAGCATATTTACTCTTTGAAGTGATCTGACTTTGCCTAACCAGACATGAACCAGTAACCTCACGGTCACGGTTGATCGTTACACCCAAATGAAAAATATATCTCAAAATCAGCAACAGTGGATTTGCTGCAGAAAATGTCACATTTTATAACATTTTTTGCAGCAAGCCCGTAGATCATTTTTGCCCGCGTGTAAACATTTCAGCGATCTGCAGTTCTCACCAACATATATAATGCTGGCCCGTCCCCGAGCAACACTCCAGAGAGAAATATATGTTGGTGCTCTTTTACTCCACGGCGTCTTTTTCAGGGGGGTAGTATTTTTTTAGAAATAGCAAGAAAACTGTAATAAACATATGAAAGTGTGGAACATCCCCGTTCATTTGCGGGGCGAACGAAAATCTTTGGTCGGGAAAAATCAAAGTTATCCTCATTTGAAATTTTTGTACTTTTTTCCTATGGGGCGAAATTTCGTCTATTTCACTTTAGTATTGTTATAAGTGTACATAGACATGATTTATGGTTCAATTCATATCATTTCTTATGGGAAATGATGCAAGGAACTTTTTTCCTGAAGCACGCAAAGTAATTGAAAATAAGGGAAAAAAGTTATAAAGGTTTTATTGGAAATTTGGGAGATTTTCTGATAAAATTGCACACCCCTTTCCCAAAAACCGCAATGTTTTTGATATTCATATCATTATTTTGATGATTTTTTTTTAGAAATGTTTCTGGGCCCATTGAGTATACAAATCACTACAGAAAAGTGTAATTGGTTGGGTTTATGCTCAACTGTAAGTAACTTTTATGAATTTTGGATTTCAACCGAATCAACATATTTTTGTTTGTTTTTGTTATAAAATGTACCGTTTCCATTAGATTTTCACATTTGTATTAGTCTTATTAAACCTCACAAGAGATCTCGTACTTATATTGAGGTCAGGTGATAATATTGTAAATCAAAATCAAATCAAACCATCCACATTAACGACCCCCGGGTCTTTTGTGGTCTCTATTGCAAGTTTCTGCTCGAACCTAGGAGTCCGAAGGCTTGAATGGGGAGAGCACCCATACCTCTTTCTACTCCAAGGAACCTTCCACCTCAGTGTTTGAAGGTCCAAAGGTCGTCATTTGGATTGCGAGTCCAACCGCCGCCAGCGATTCCACCGGAATAGGCTTGGTTTGGTGTGTTGTTTGTACACCTGGAATGACTTAACGGCCTAACAACCAAGGCCGGGACCGACATTTTACTTCCTCATCCGATGGAAAGTTGGAGCAGATGGGAATCGAACCCAGAATCATCCGCTTACAAAGCGGACTGCGTAACCATTCGGCCACGCACTGCCACTGTAAATAAAAAGATCAATTATTTGTGTGTGTTTTTAGCAAAACAATTTAATTGTTGTATTGTTCGTTGTTTCAAATTTTAATGCCATACTTGTTTAGTATGTTAAGCTCAATTATTTGAGATAAAATTATTAGATTTACATATATTTAAACTTTTTAATGATTTTTACGCAATATTTATGTTATTACCAATAATTGCAAGTTCAACTCTGTAGTTTCAATACAAATAATATAGCCCAAATGGAAACACAAATTAACAAAAGGCATAGCAATAGAAACCCTGTAATTGTATTTACACTGCATGTCTCAATTAAATAAAAAAATATCATGTGGACCATGTACTCACAAAAAAAGTGAGATTTTAATGTAAACGGTACATTTTATAACCAAAACACACAAAAATATGTTGATTCGGATGAAATCCAAAATTCATAAATTGAGCAAAACCCCAACCAATTACACTTTTCTGTAGTGATTTATATACTCAATGGGCCCAGAAACATTTCTCAAAAATGAATTAATCAAAATAATGATCTGAATATCAAAAACATTGCGGTTTTTGGGAAAGGGGTGTGCAATTTTATCAGAAAATCTCCCAAATTTCCAATAAAACCTTTATAACTTTTTTCCCTAATTTTCAATCACTTTGAGTGCTTCAGGAAAAATGTTTCTTGCATCATTTCCCATAAGAAATTATATGATCTGAACCATAAATCATGGCCATGTAGACTTATAACAATACTAAATTGAAATAGACGAAATTTCGCCCCATAGGAAAAAAGTTCAAAAACTTCAAATGAGGATAACTTTGATTTTTCCCGACCAAAGATTTTCGTTCGCCCCGCAAATGAACGGGGATGTTCCACACTTTCATATGTATATGACAGTTTTCTTGCTATTTCTTAAAAAATACTACCCCCCTGAAAAAGACCCCGTGACTCACATTTTATCAAGCGTCCATGGCGCGGTGGTAGCGTGTCGGATCAATAACCAAGAAGTTGGTGGTTCAATCCTCGTTCTGTTAAGGGTTTTTGGTGAAATTCAACCAAAAAGCCGTCGGTAATGTCGATAATTGTCGGTAACGGGCAAACATATCATACCCCTATATCGCAAAAAAATGCATGAGGACAGTTTTCATGCAGATTCTGATATACTCTCATGCCGCCATGCATCACAATAATGCGACCACCGTTTGGGTGTAGTGTTCTTTTTTACACAACTTCGCCTAATTCTTGAATTCTTGAGACATGAAAAAATGATCGATGATTATAAAACTACGTGACATCATGATTTTTTTTTCAAATTAAAAAAAACAATAAACACACATGATTTCATGATATTTAACCATCTATTACTGGGCAACCAAGGGCACATTTTGGTCGCTGGTGTTTGCACAAGTAATACCAAAATTTGGTATTTTCATGCCATTTTTTAGTGCAGCAGTTGCAGTAAGTGAAAAGACAGAAATGATCCATATGAGCAACTCTCTACGAAATCGGCCGATTTCAACCATTTTTATTTTTTGTATATTTTTATTTGGCACAAACTTTGTGGGGGCCTTCCATATGACCAAATAAGCTATTTTGCATCATTGGTTCACCCATACAAGTCTCCATACAATTTTGGCTGCTGTCCATACAAAAATGTTATATAGCTATAACTTTTGAGTGAATTTTCTGATCAATTTGGTGCCTTAGGCAAAGTTGTAGATATGGTTGAGGACTATTGAGAAATAGGTACACAAAAACAAAATTTGCAGATTTTTTAATGAATTTTTTTTTCGAAAAAACTCAATTTCCCAAAATACGTATTTTTTTATTTTCGAGATTTTTTGATATATTTTAGAGGAGAAAAACCAACTTTTGAGCCACACGGAGAAAAAAGAGTTCCCAAAATCGTGAACAAGCGTTCATGAAAATGGGAACCACGAACAAAGTGTTCAAATGCCGTGGTACGTTTTTTGTTACGATTGGATTAAAGCATGGAACTGAATTGGTAACATGAGTGATGAACCTACAATCTTCTAAATTCTTCTAGAAGATATTGCATCCAGGGTTGCCAAGACACAATTTAAAAAAATAATCTGACCGGGTGTCAATAAAAAAATTAGACCAATCTGGAAAGCATAAATGCACTAATGAATGTTGGGGAAAGGGAAAAAGGTGACATTTTGTTTGCAAAATATATGGAATATCACCAGCTTGAATCTATCCTTGTATTTTGTGTCTAATTTGTCTTATATATCTATAACTATATATCTATTTAAAACAGAACTGAAATTTGGGATTGACACGTTTAATTTCATCAAAAAATAATTTAATTCAAAAATCTAGCATTAAAAGATTTATCTGAAAACTTTGCAACGCTGATCATATTTTGATAAATTTTTATTTAGCGGAATACTATTCTATTGAAAAAATAAATATTCAGCTTTCTACCAAAAAATAATTTTCTTATAATTACGCGAATAGATTGTACTTCTTACGCTACAAAAACAGCCAAATCAAATTTGCAAATTAGCTTACATAATCTTCAAAATTATGAACCTTTCCAGAAGTAGATTTCCAGCAGCAAAACAGCAATTTGAATTTCATATCATTACACCTACATTGTGCCCAACTCGCGAAACCCTCTTTAGCCTACTCAGAAGAAAAACAGCAGGAAAAAGTGCCCACCCAAAGTGTTTCGAGAGCCTTTTCCCGCTAAAGTGGCGCTCCACCTGACTCCATACTAGCGAATCTTGTCAAACGAGCCAGTAGCCTTCTGTCATGTGTTGTGTCCTCTTCCCACGGCCAAAAGTTGCATAAATTTAGCACTCTCATAATTTATTATTCATACAAATTTTCCCCACTCTCAGTCAGCTGAGTCAAGAGGGGTGGTGGGGTTGGGGAGCAAAGTTCATCCTCTCGTGGTGGAAGTTTCATTTTTTTCCATGCCCAGAAATAGCACGTGCTCCCACGTGGAGGCACATGAAAATTGTATTTTTATTCGGTGTAAATTTTATTACCCATAATGACACACCGTAAGCTTTAAAGTGGAGGCACTTACAATTAAAAGCGTATTATTTCCGTTCTTTGCCCCTCAGGGTAAAGTGGAGAAATAACAAGCAAAAAAGTGGTTTTATTCGCTTGTTTAATTCATTCTTTTTTTTTTCGACGATGGATTTTCTCCCCAAAACACACATACACGTATGTGTGCATTTTGTTAAATTGTGGCCAAAAAGGTTGAAGGGAGAAATAAAAACGAGGGCTAGTTTTGCCGGGGCACGTAAATCAATTTATTTCTCGTCCAGAGACTGACTTTTTTTTGCTGCTGCTGGTACTGGGCTGACTGACTGAATGAACAAACAGATGAATGGGAGCAGGGAAGCCAACACCAGCAGCACAAGGGGGACGAAAGTGAAAATTCAAAAAGTGAAAATTTTAAAACAATTATCTCCTATGAAACATTTTACACATGCTGGGCTTTTTTTATCGCGTCACGCCATGGAGTCGGAGGTGGTGAAACTCAGTCTCATGTGTGTTGCAATTCTGATGGGGTGCAAAAGGTTGCAGTGGGGGTGATCGAAAAAATATTGTTGGCATTTTTGATAGAATTATATAACAATTCCTCACGAAAACAGCACGGCCGAAAACAAAAGTGCTCGGTTCGGGCTCAAAATTGTACTGGCCGAAAAAAACAGACCCGTATTTTTTTTGTTTTCCATTAGGGTGACCTACGCCTTGTTAGGGTGGTTCAAAAAATTTCCACTATCGTCGATTTTCGCAAAACCCACATTTAAAACCGGCGTCTTGATCGCAAATTAATGGTGATTAATTGGCTTTTCAATGGAAAATTAGTTGAAGTATCAAAAGTCTAAACTAACATTTGAAAAAATCGTTACAAAGAGCTTATATCTGAAAATATTTTTATCGGATTCTTTGGGAAATTTTAAGAAACATAATTAAATATAGGAAAAAATTAATTGACTGAATTTCGAGACATGATTTTTTGTAAAATGTATGAGTCATTAAAAAAAACATGAGGACATTAAAGTTTTAATTAAATACGTAGTTTATTGCCGTTTTCGTCATTTTCCCGTTTATGCGCGCGGCGGATCGAAAAACACAGATTTTTTTTAAATCAAATCTCGAAATCTTGTTAAGGGTTCGTTCAAAAGTTACGTCCATAAAAGGATGAGGGAGGGAGGGGGAGGGGTCTTCAATTTATGACAGCCCATGTTAAAGGTATAGGAAAAGTGTGTGAGAGGGGGGGGGGGTTCTGAAATCCCGAAAATCTCCGGACGTAATATTTGAACAACCCATAATGAACTCCACAATTTTTTTAGTATGTTACGTTAAGTTTTCGAGGAATCCGATAAAAATATTTGTAGGCATAGGCGCTCTGGTCCAAAAAAAAGCTTTGACTAGTCAAAATAGCATTTTATAGTTTATATGTCTTTTTCAAATGTTAGGCTAGATTTTTGAAACTTCAAACTATTTTTCATTCAAAAGCCAACTAATCACCTTTAATTTGCGTCCAAGACAGCAGAAAAAAAATCATTCGTTGTCCAGAAGGAGGTCCAATAAACCAAATTTCCAGTTTTTGCTTTTTGGGTGTTTTTTAAACCGCCTTGAGTCAAGGGTAATGAAAAACACCCAAAAAGAAAAAAAACTGAAAATTAGGTTTATTGGACCTTTTAAAAAAAACTCCAGATTTGATAGTCGAGTTTAACCATGACCCCCTAAACTACGCAAAATGGTTTAGATTTTTTCAATCCAATATGGTGGCCATAATGGTGGTAATGAAATATTGAAAAAAAAATGCATTTTGTTATATAATAGGCAATTAACTATTTAAAAAATGACTAATTTAAGATCGCAAAACTCGAGTTTGAGTTTGATCAAGGAAATAAAAAAATACGATATTTTTTTGTGATTTCATTATGGGACCATCCATAAACCACGTGGACACTTTGGGGGAGGGGGGGGGGGTATGGCGAATGTTCACGATCCATACAAAAATGTTTTTTTTTATGGACAATTGTCCACGAGAGGGGGGGGGGGTAACAGATTCCCAACGTGACGACTTTGACCAATTTCACCTCTTTTTTAAATTACTGATATGAAATAAAAAGTGGAATAAACGTACCAACTTTTGAGCTACAGTGCATGACGGAAGGACGAATGGTTTTGTCTAGTTATAAAATTAAAAATAAGATAATTTTTACAAAAAAATAATTTGAAATCATTTTTTAAGAAAAAAAAATAATTTTAATTAATAAGAACTGTTATTTGCACCGATTTTGAGTTCTAATCATTTTGCGAAAAAAATATTTGCGCTACTGTGCATCGCAAATTCACTGAGATTTAAATGATTTTTGAATAAACCCGAACAAAAAAATGATTTTAAGCTTAGTGGAATGCACAGCATATTGCACTTGAATTCCCATTGAAATTTTGAAGTTTAATTAAAATAAATATTGCTTTTTGCTCCCTGATTTTTCTAAGCAACTCTAAGCTTTGACAAATAATTGAGGCTCTGGTGAAGGTCAAAGATTGGAAGAAGGGATGACAAATTAAAAAAAAAATCTTACTTTTGCCCTTATTTTCCAAATTTTGAAACAAAAGGTATCGCAAAATTCTAAGCAAAATGGAGAAATTGTGGAAGGGGGTAGTAGACAACCAAATGTGAATTGTCCTATAAAAACGTAATTTTAAACGGCGATAACAATTCAAAATTGCCTTTATCGTATTATTTAAAGAAGTATTAAGAGAATTATCTCAGCCATTTGGTAGCGTTATATCAGAGTTGGACGAGGATAGAATTTTTATAATTGTTCAATTGAATAAAAACGTAATTCTACATTAAACCCCATAAGTGATTTTGGGACCACTTTAGTGCCTTTGGAGACAAACAAAAAAACCACGTGGATAATTTTTGAAAATTGCAGAACCTCCCCTCCCCTAGGGACCCTAAATAGGGAGACTGAATCAAAAAAAAATCAAACCATCCACATTAACGACCCCCGGGTCTTTTGTGGTCTCTATTGCAAGTTTCTGCTCGAACCTAGGAGTCCGAAGGCTTGAAGGGGAGAGCACCCAAACCTCTTTTTACTCCAAGGGACCTTCCACCCCAGTGTTTGAACTAACGACCTTTGGATTGCGAGTCCAACCGCCGCCAGCGATTCCACCGGAGTAGGCTTGGTTTGATGTGTTTGTACTTATGGCATGGAGACGACTCCTACACCTGGAATGACTTAACGGCTTAACAACCAAGGCCGGGACCGACATTTTACTTCCTCATCCGATGGAAGGTTGCAGCAGATGGGAATCGAACCCAGAATCATCCGCTTACAAAGCGGACAGCATAACCATTCGGCCACGCACTGCCACAAATAGGGAGACTGGCTGAAGTGAATTTGACGTATGGGTCATTCCATCTGAAGCGGAACAGCACTTGAAAATTACCATCTCCGATTCTGCCCAAATTTGGCAGAGCTGTTGAGACTATCAAAACATGCAAAAATCCCGAATTTCATCCAAATCGGACCACCCCCTCCATTTTTGTACCCTCCCAAAAAATCGACTTTTTGGCGATTTTTGAGCGAAACCCCTATCTTCAAACGACGATAACTCAGGAACCGCAAATCTTAGAGGGTCGGTCTTAGACTCAATTTTGAAAATGGCTTTAAATGGCCGTATCTCAAAACAGCCCTATTTATTTTTTGAATTTCGCCTCATCATCGTATTCCCCGTCCGATTTTACATAAGAATCACTTATCGACAGAAAGGAATATGTTTCGTTCCAGAGATATCGAATTTTAAAGTTTTGAGTATTCGAGATTACCTAAATTAGCTACACTCGCTGCCTCTGCTAGAAGCACTCGGGCGCGCTGATGAATAATTACTACCTGGTATTCTGTAAGATGAATCATTTTTATAATTTTATACGATTTTGAGATAATCAATACCTTGAACAATCTATTTTTTGTTTAAGGAATATTTATTGGGTAATTTTCAATGCACTTTTTTTCATGATCACAGTGTCATTGAATCATATTAAGTAAAATTTGAACTTTGAATATTTATTTGCAAATGCTACAGAGTTTTTACATTACAATTATCAAAAAAATATCATTTTTCTTTTATATTTTTATATTTTTCTTAATTCCTCATTTTTCCCACTTTATCAAATTATTTGAAGTGAGAACAAATGTAGAGCTGGATGTGGTAGATGAAATAACCCTCATGGGGTCTAGAGCTATTGCCATGTGCGGTAGCGAAATAGTGCCATTCAGCAAAAACCCCATAATATCTGCCTTACGGTTTAAAATTCGATATCTCTGGAACGAAACATATTCCTTTCTGTCGATAATTGATTCTTATGTAAAATTGGACGGGGAATACGATGGTGAGGTCAAATTCAAAAAATAAATAGGGCTGTTTTGAGATACGGCCATTTCAAGTTTTCAATTGCGCAATACAGGTAGAAAACATATTTTATTCTAAATTTTGATCACAGAAATGGATTCTACGTCCAATTTCCTTCAAAATTGAGTCTAAGACCGACCCTCTAAGATGTGTGGTTCCTGAGTTATCGCCGTTTGAAGATAGGGGTTTCGCTCAAAAATCGCCAAAAAGTCGATTTTTTGGTAGGGTACAAAAATGGAGGGGGTGGTCCGATTTGGATGAAATTCGGGATTTTTGCATGTTTTGATAGTCTCAACAGCTCTGCCAAATTTGAGCAGAATCGGAGATGGTAATTTTCAAATTTGCATTTTTTCTTGCACACTTCAGGTGGAATGACCCGTATACAAACGAAAAAATTAAAAAAAGTGTTTTTTTTGCAAATCAAGTTTCAGTGGCAGAAAATGATATTAAAAAACACCCATTCTTTTTTTACCGTGTATCATTTTTTTCAATGTGGTCCTTATCCATACCTACAACATTGCCGAAGACAACAAATCGATCAAAAAATTCCTTCAAAAGATACAGATTTTTGAATTTTCATGTATCATTTTTGTATTAACAGCTGCCAAATTTGTATAGAAAATTATATGGACAAACTTATGATGCAAAATGGCTTCTTTGGGCATACCAAACGCACCAAAAAAGTTTCAGCCGGATTAAAAAATACAAAAAAAATCGAATGACCAAAATCTCAGAGAATTGCTCATATGCCTGTTCTAAACCTAACACAATGTTTTTTTTACATAAGTTTCATAGCAATTTTCTTTGAGATTCATTTTTTTTTTTTTTGTTAAGCACCCCTACCGTCCGAACCATTTTCATGTTTCAGTTCACTGCAATGGTGCAAGTCCAAAAACCGGCGACGTGAGCGCTTGCCGTACCATACGATAAGTTTGGCCAGTTTTCCATCCTGTTGAATTTTGGGCAATTAAATTTTATGCTCGACCCCCCCACCCAACTTTGTCCCCACTCCTTCCCACAAAAACAATGAAGAGGGACCTCCCCACAGCATTTTGGGTTTGCTTCCTGCTGCGTTTTTCGCCCCCACGTGGGTGGGTGTTTGTGTATGAGGTTTGAAAAGTGCACCGTTAGACCACGTGGGGCAACGTGTCGTGTGTGTGTGTGTGTGGCTCCACGTGGTTTTTAGCTTTATTTCTGGTTTGTGGCTGCGCTTGAAAATGAGTGTTGTGTGTCGCGCTGCCAAAACAAAGCACGAAAACCAAAACGTGCAAACATTTACGGTGGGTGGAGTGGGGGAATTCTCCCCCACCATCCCCCGTCAAATCCACACTTTGAGGGTGCAATTGTTTTTGGCGGATAGAAATCATTCCGGTGGATGTCACACGTGTTTTTGTGGCCGCGGCGTTAAATTTCAAATTTGATCGAAACAAAATAGAGAGAAATACGACAAACGAGATGCTCGGTTGAACTAATGGGAACGCCGGAATCAGAGATAGGGCCTATTTCATGCTGTGATAAACAGTTAATTGGAAACATTTCCCACCATCAAAAGCAATTTTCATTTTCAGCAGCTCTGCGCAGAATAACTCCCCGGCAGCAAAACGTTCATAATTTGTGCAACGTTATCGCGCAATTCCATTGCCGGAGGAATGTGGCGTGTAATTTTCTTCAACTTCAAATCCTTTGCAATGATGATTCTTTTTATCTGAATTTTCTTGGCGCATTTTCCGACTGTCAGCGAAGAAACAATAACTTCACTCCTGCTACACTGCGAGAAAAGAACCAAGTTATGTTGAGTCCAGAAGGCAAACCGTACAGTGATGTGTATTGGTATCTGAAATTTGTAATTTTTCTCATTTTGTCAATTTGGTCATTTTTGTCAATTTTGTCAATTTTGTCAATTTTGTCAATTTTGTCAATTTTGTCAATTTTGTCAATTTTGTCAATTTTGTCAATTTTGTCAATTTTGTCAATTTTGTCAATTTTGTCAATTTTGTCAATTTTGTCAATTTTGTCAATTTTGTCAATTTTGTCAATTTTGTCAATTTTGTCAATTTTGTCAATTTTGTCAATTTTGTCAATTTTGTCAATTTTGTCAATTTTGTCAATTTTGTCAATTTTGTCAATTTTGTCAATTTTGTCAATTTTGTCAATTTTGTCAGTTTTGTCAATTTTGTCAATTATGTCAATTTTGTCAATTTTGTCAATTTTGTTAATTTTGTCAATTTTGTCAATTTTGTCAATTTTGTCAATTTTGTCAATTTTGTCAATTTTGTCAATTTTGTCAATTTTGTCAATTTTGTCAATTTTGTCAATTTTGTCAATTTTGTCAGTTTTGTCAATTTTGTCAATTATGTCAATTTTGTCAATTTTGTCAATTTTGTTAATTTTGTCAATTTTGTCAATTTTGTCAATTTTGTCAATTTTGTCAATTTTGTCAATTTTGTCAATTTTGTCAATTTTGTCAATTTTGTCAGTTTTGTCAATTTTGTCAATTTTGTCAATTTTGTCAATTTTGTCAATTTTGTCAATTTTGTCAATTTTGTCAATTTTGTCAATTTTGTCAATTTTGTCAATTTTGTCAATTTTGTCAATTTTGTCAATTTTGTCAATTTTGACAATTTTGTCAATTTTGTCAATTTTGTCAATTTTGTCAACTTTGTCAACTTTGTCAATTTTGTCAATTTTGTCAATTTTGTCAATTTTGTCAATTTTGTCAATTTTGTCAATTTTGTCAATTTTGTCAATTTTGTCAACTTTGTCAACTTTGTCAATTTTGTCAATTTTGTCAATTTTGTCAATTTTGTCAATTTTGTCAATTTTGTCAATTTTGTCAATTTTGTCAATTTTGTCAACTTTGTCAACTTTGTCAATTTTGTCAATTTTGTCAATTTTGTCAATTTTGTCAATTTTGTCAATTTTGTCAATTTTGAAAATTTTGTCAATTTTGTCAATTTTGTCAATTTTGTAAATTTTGTCAATTTTGTCAATTTTGTCAATTTTGTCAATTTTGTCAATTTTGTCAATTTTGTCAATTTTGTCAATTTTGTCAATTTTGTCAATTTTGTCAATTTTGTCAATTTTGTCAATTTTGTCAATTTTGTCAATTTTGTCAATTTTGTCAATTTTGTCAATTTTGTCAATTTTGTCAATTTTGTCAATTTTGTCAATTTTGTCAATTTTGTCAATTTTGTCAATTTTGTCAATTTTGTCAATTTTGTCAATTTTGTCAATTTTGTCAATTTTGTCAATTTTGTCAATTTTGTCAATTTTGTCAATTTTGTCAATTTTGTCAATTTTGTCAATTTTGTCAATTTTGTCAGTTTTGTCAATTTTGTCAATTATGTCAATTTTGTCAATTTTGTCAATTTTGTCAATTTTGTCAATTTTGTCAATTTTGTCAATTTTGTCAATTTTGTCAATTTTGTCAATTTTGTCAATTTTGTCAATTTTGTCAATTTTGTCAATTTTGTCAATTTTGTCAATTTTGTCAATTTTGTCAATTTTGTCAATTTTGTGATTTTGTCAATTTTGTCAATTTTGTCAATTTTTTGTTTTTTGTTTTTTGTTTTTTGTCAATTTTGTCAATTTTGTCAATTTTGTCAATTTTGTCAATTTTGTCAATTTTGTCAATTTTGTCAATTTTGTCAATTTTGTCAATTTTGTCAATTTTGTCAATTTTGTCAATTTTGTCAATTTTGTCAATTATGTCAATTTTGTCAATTTTGTCAATTTTGTCAATTTTGTCAATTTTGTCAATTTTGTCAATTTTGTCAATTTTGTCAATTTTGTCAATTTTGTCAATTTTGTCAATTTTGTCAATTTTGTCAATTTTGTCAATTTTGTCAATTTTGTCAATTTTGTCAATTTTGTCAATTTTGTCAATTTTGTCAATTTTGTCAATTTTGTCAATTTTGTCAATTTTGTCAATTTTGTCAATTTTGTCAATTTTGTCAATTTTGTCAACTTTGTCAACTTTGTCAATTTTGTCAATTTTGTCAATTTTGTCAATTTTGTCAATTTTGTCAATTTTGTCAATTTTGTCAATTTTGTCAATTTTGTCAATTTTGTCAATTTTGTCAATTTTGTCAATTTTGTCAATTTTGTCAATTTTGTCAATTTTGTCAATTTTGTCAATTTTGTCAATTTTGTCAATTTTGTCAATTTTGTCAATTTTGTCAATTTTGTCAATTTGGTCAATTTGGTCAATTTTGTCAATTTTTTGTTTTTTGTTTTTTGTCAATTTTGTCAATTTTGTCAATTTTGTCAATTTTGTCAATTTTGACAATTTTTTGTTTTTTGTTTTTTGTTTTTTGTTTTTTGTTTTTTGTTTTTTGTTTTTTGTTTTTTGTTTTTTGTTTTTTGTTTTTTGTTTTTTGTTTTTTGTTTTTTGTTTTTTGTTTTTTGTTTTTTGTTTTTTGTTTTTTGTTTTTTGTTTTTTGTTTTTTTTTTTTTGTTTTTTGTTTTTTGTTTTTTGTTTTTTGTTTTTTGTTTTTTGTTTTTTGTTTTTTGTTTTTTGTTTTTTGTTTTTTGTTTTTTGTTTTTTGTTTTTTGTTTTTTGTTTTTTGTTTTTTGTTTTTTGTTTTTTTTTTTGTTTTTTGTTTTTTGTTTTTTGTTTTTTGTTTTTTGTTTTTTGTTTTTTGTTTTTTGTTTTTTGTTTTTTGTTTTTTGTTTTTTGTTTTTTGTTTTTTGTTTTTTGTTTTTTGTTTTTTGTTTTTTTTTTTTTTTTTTGGTAATTCTCTACCAACTCACACGAAGTCGGGAAATGTTGCCCCGACCCCTCTTCGATTTGCGTGAAACTTTGTCCTAAGGGGTAACTTTTGTCCCTGATCACGAATCCGAGGTCCGTTTTTTGATATCTCGTGACGGAGGGGCGGTACGACCCCTTCCATTTTTGAACATGCGAAAAAAGAGGTGTTTTTCAATAATTTGCAGCCTGAAACGGTGATGAGATAGAAATTTGGCATCAAAGGGACTTTTATGTAAAATTAGACGCCCGATTTGATGACGTACTCAGAATTCCGAAAAAACGTATTTTTCATCGAAAAAAACAATAAAAAAGTTTTAAAAATTCTCCCATTTTCCGTTACTCGACTGTAAAAAATTTTGGAACATGTCATTTTATGGGAAATTTAATGTACTTTTCGAATCTACATTGTCCCAGAAGGGTCATTTTTTCATTTAGAACAAAATTTTTCATTTTAAAATTTCGTGTTTTTTCTAACTTTGCAGGGTTATTTTTTAGAGTGTAACAATGTTCTACAAAGTTGTAGAGCAGACAATTACAAAAAAATTGATATATAGACATTAGGGGTTTGCTTATAAACATCACAAGTTATCGCGATTTTACGAAAAAAAGTTTTGAAAAAGTTACTTTTTGCGTTTCTCTTTGTTTCGTCGTCCGTGTCTGTCGCGGGTGACCATGAACGGCCATGATCGATGACGACCAACTTTTTTAAAACTTGAAAGTTAGAAAAAACACGAAATTTTAAAATGAAAAATTTTGTTCTAAATGAAAAAATGACCCTTCTGGGACAATGTAGATTCGAAAAGTACATTAAATTTCCCATAAAATGACATGCTCCAAAATTTTTTACAGTCGAGTAACGGAAAATGGGAGAATTTTTAAAACTTTTTTAGTGTTTTTTTCGATGAAAAATACGTTTTTTCGGAATTCTGATTACGCCATCAAATTGGGCGTCTAATTTTACATAAAAGTCCCTTTGACACCAAATTTCTATCTCATCACCGTTTCAGGCTGCAAATTATTGAAAAACACCTCTTTTTTCGCATGTGCAAAAATGGAAGGGGTCGTACCGCCCCTCCGTCACGAGATATCAAAAAACGGACCTCGGATTCGTGATCAGGGACAAAAGTTACCCCTTAGGACAAAGTTTCACGCAAATCGAAGAGGGGTCGGGGCAACTGCTGTGTGAGTTGGCGGAGAATTACCCTTTTTGTTTTTTGTTTTTTGTTTTTTGTTTTTGCCTTCCTCACCTCAATGAGGAAAGGCTATAAAATCACTCGAAAAATGAACTTCTCAATTAGACCTCCTAGACCCACCTTCATGTATACCTATCGACTCAGAATCAAATTCTGAGCAAATGTCTGTGTGTGTGGTGGGATGTTGATCAAAAAATTGTCACTCGATTATCTCGACATTGGCTGAACCGATTTTGTCCGTTTTGGCCTCATTAGATCCGTCTTGGGGTCCCATAAGTCGCTATTAAAAATGATGCAGTTTGGTTAGGTACTTCAAAAGTTATGCTAAAAAAACTAGTATGATGAATGTTCGGAAGATTGTAAAAAGGGTGGTTTTTGTAAGAAACCCCGTCATGTTATACATTTTCAGAAAGGTATTTTAAAGACCTTTCCAACGCGTCCAAAACATTGAAGATCTGACAACCCTATCAAAAGTTATTAACACTTAAGTGTTATTTATGCACTTTTTGGAGGCCGGATCTCAGATATTTTGATGAAAACGTTGTCCGGATCTATATTGCGACCTGTCGTTGAATAGGTAATCAAAAGACCTTTCCAAAGCGTCCAAAACATTGAAGATCTGACAACCCTATCAGAAGTTATAAGCACTTAAGTGTTATTCATGCACTTTTTGGAGGCCAGATCTAAGATATTTCAATGAAAACGTTGTCCGAATCTATAATGCGACTTGTCGTTGGATAGGTAATCGAAAGACCTTTCCAACGCGTCCAAAACAATGAAGATCTGACAACCCTATGAGAAGTTATAAGCACTTAAGTGTTATTTATGCACTTTTTGGAGGCCGGATCTCAGATATTTTGATGAAAACGTTGTCCGGATCTATATTGCGACCTGTCGTTGGATAGGTAATCAAAAGACCTTTCCAAAGCGTCCAAAACATTGAAGATCTGACAACCCTATCAGAAGTTATAAGCACTTAAATGTTATTTATGCACTTTTTGTAGGCCGGATCTCAGATATTTTGATTAAAACGTTGTCCGGATCTATATTGCGACCTGTCGTTGGATAGATAATCAAAAGACCTTTCCAAAGCGTCCAAAACAATGAAGATCTGACAACCCTATCAGAAGTTATAAGCACTTAAGTGTTATTTATGCACTTTTTGGAGGCCGGATCTCAGATATTTTGATGAAAACGTTGTCCGAATCTATATTGCGACCTGTCGTTGGATAGGTAATCAAAAGGCCTTTCCAACGCGTCCAAAACAATGAAGATCTGACAACCCTATCAGAAGTTATAAGCACTTGAGTGTTATTTATGCACTTTTTGGAGGCCAGATCTAAGATATTTCAATGAAAACGTTGTCCGAATCTATAATGCGACTTGTCATTGGATAGGTAATATATAGACCTTTCCAACGCGTCCAAAACAATGAAGATCTGACAACCCTATCAGAAGTTATAAGCACTTAAGTGTTATTTATACACTTTTTGGAGGCCCAATCTGATGTTATGAAGTCAAGTTGATAGAACACTGAAAGTTCAGCCCTTTTGAGTCTATTTTTGATAGCATTACCTTTTAATTGTAAGGAAGGCACCAACCACCTAAGGGTGGATTAAGTAACGTTTTTGTTTTTTGTTTTTTGTTTTTTGTTTTTTGTTTTTTGTTTTTTGTTTTTTGTTTTTTGTTTTTTGTTTTTTGTTTTTTGTTTTTTGTTTTTTGTTTTTTGTTTTTTGTTTTTTGTTTTTTGTTTTTTGTTTTTTGTTTTTTGTTTTTTTTGTTTTTTGTGTTTTGTTTTTTGTTTTTTGTTTTTTGTTTTTTGTTTTTTGTTTTTTGTTTTTTGTTTTTTGTTTTTTGTTTTTTGTTTTTTGTTTTTTGTTTTTTTTTTGTTTTTTTCTTTTTTGTTTTTTTTTTGTTTTTCTTTTTTCAACACAATTTTTCCATCTAAATTCTAAACTACCACCATCTTTCAGTATTCAGTAAAAGACAATGCCAGAAGGAAAAATATGAGCTCGTATTTTATTCCGAGATTTTCACGATTCATTAAACATTCACATTTCGTTGCCAGTACTGCCGATTCTCACTCTACAGAAAAAGCTCTTTCGTTCTTGCCTCGTGCGATGTACATTTTGTTTCACTCAACCGTTTTATTTGTCTTTATCGATACACGAGTCAAGAATTTTGCCTTCTTGCCAGTGGCTTATGTTAGTGGGTTCGAGAGGAAGGGGGGGGCAAAAAGCAGGAAAACGATTTTTCTCGATGGAAGCAATTTAATTCGACAGTGATGACGTGTGGAAAACGTCTTTATTATGTTTGATGACTTGATGGATTTCGGTGTTCGCTGATGGAAAGACAGTGCGAAGCTGGTTTTGGAACTAGAACGGAGCAGATATTTTGCATAATCTTGCATTTACGGAAATTGCTCCAGGTTGGTTTGCTGATTGAATATCGTGTGAGAAAACTTAAAAATTTAAAATGAACGGAAGCAATGTGTATGACAACGTTTGTCAGTATTATAAAATTAAGACAATTAAAATCGATGACAAATCAATTTTTTTTCCCAAAAAATCAGCCAATATGCAATTTATCGATTCTCATTTGTTGTACTATTGGCCAATCAAATAAATAAAAACATTGAAATAATGTAAAATATGTTTTTAAATTTCTTGTTCTTGAATTTATGTTTTCAGCAGATATATGATACATTAAAAATATGCATTTTCTTGTTTTTTTATTCAAAAAAAAAACTAAGTAAACTGAACATAAATCTCATCTTACTTCACTCTTAAATTCAAAACATGTCCTCCAAATCCCCCAAACCGGCCAAGCTATGCAAGCGTTCGTACTTTCTTCGCAGCGAAACCGTCCCCAGGCAGACCCAGATGCGTCAGGAGCTGGGCCCAAACCTGGCCGACGTCATCCTGGAGCAAATGAGTCCCGCGTGCAAGGCATGGATGGGCGTTGACCGGTCGCTGCAGGGCCCTTCCTCCGGATTCTGCGTCGACACCGACCAACTCCGGGCGAACATCCACGAGCACATTCTGGACGTGGGCAGAAAGGCCGAGGAACGGGTCGAGCGGAGAAGACGCCGTCAGCTGGCCAAACGGCAAGACCGGACGGAGGAGTTTGAACTGCTCAAGTTCGAGTGCCGCCAGAAGATCGAGATTGCTCGGGACGAGGAGCGGAAGCGGATGCAGGAGCTGCTGCGAGAAGCGGAGTGGGAGCTGGCCGAGAAGTTCCGAGCTATGAAGGTTGAGCTTGGTGAGGACTATCTGCGGGGTAGGAGGGAGATGGCTCAGTTTATGTGTAGGAACATGAGAAAACAAGCGTTCGAGTTGATTGGAGGAATTTCTCGACAGTACCGGATTGAGCTGGAACGTGAAGTGACAAAACGGGTTGACGAAGAGGTCGAAAAGATGGCGGAACAGATCGACGAGGTTGTTCAGCGAGCCGTTGAGTAAGTTTGAGGAAATAGACATGATTCAAAATGTAATCAACTCCAAATTCATAGACATCAACAGCAAATCGATACGGAAGCTATGCGAAGGATGTGCTACCGCTACGAAGAACTCATGAAGAACCAGAATCATCGAGCGGCTTGCCGACAACTTACTGAGCTGTCCCAGCAAATTTGCGCTCGCTGGGCAGAACTCACCAAGAAACCGGACAGCGCGGAGATCTGCTGCCAAACTTCGTTCATCATCCCAAATCCTTCAGAGGGGATCGAATCGGAGTCCGTCGTTCAGAGCAAAGGTTTCGAAGAACCCAGCGAGCCCATCGAAAAGGAGGACATTTTCGTCATTGAATCGTGCTTTATGAAGCCGGGACCGAGTCCAGTTTACAGCTTTGCGGACAGTATCGTCCAGGAAGAGGTTGCACCTTCCTCTTCCACCTTGGAGGCATTCGCCCTGGAAGATCAAATTTACGCCCAGCCCAAGTACTATCGTAAAATACACGATCAACTGTTTCCAACGCCAGAACCCAGCTGGGAACCACCCAAAATTGACGAGATTTCAGAAATTCGAATTGAAGAGCCATCACTTGCCGCAATCGATTCAGATTTTGCACGGGAAGTGGTCAAGGGAATTTTGTCCGATGTTGACCTATCGGAGGAAGAAATATCGTACGAATCATCGGATGTGGAGGAAGTTCCTCGGATTGAGTGGTGAGCACAATATTAAGTAATTATATGATTCACTACTAAAAATAGAAATCATCTCAATTCCAGGCTCCCGTTAGAACAATCCGAAGCTGATACACCCAATTTGTTTGACGTACAGAAAACGGAATCGGCTATTGACATTCTAGTGAATGGAATCGTGCTCAAGTATATAAGAGCCACTGATAAAGATTTACAAAATTAATAAAAATAAAAAAATGATATTTAATCAATTGAAATGAAAAAAAAAACTATGAAGGAAAAGTCCAGCTAAAACCTGAATCTAAATTTCAAGCCTGATTTTCTAAATTTTCTAAACAAAAAGTATTTCAGAGAAACCTCTTTTTACGCGATGTTCTATGTTTTTTTTCTAATTTATTTATTTTTCTGTAACGACTAAACATTTTTGATTTTTTTTAGAAGCAATTTGTACGTACGATAGCTTGAAAGTTTATTTTGATCTTTGTTGTGATTTGGATTTAAAATGCATCAAAATTTTCAATGCGACGCAAATTAGGTAAATACTTAAGTCTCTTTAAGCTATATTTTTAAATTTCTAGTTTACTGATCTGCAAACAGAATTTTTTGACTTTTTTCTTATTAGCCAAATGAATGTTAATAAATGCTTAATATATTTTATTTATCGATTTCTAAATATTCAACTGTTCATCTCTTACCATAACAAAATCTGAATTTCCGGACCAAAAATGTTTTTTTTTTCAATTTCGGGAATTCCTGGGACAAAATATAAAAATCCCCGGGTTTTGGAAAAATCCCTTGAATTTTGTCCCCGGAATTTCCGGGATGGACGAACTAAAAATAGTTATGGAACTGCATTCGAATGAGCGAATCCAAATTTACTGACGGATAGCTGCCATAAGCTTGAAACCACGTGTTCGGAAATAGAGGAGAAAAGCAACTCGCGACAAAATATTGAGGCTAGGAATTTTGACAGGTATGATTATCATAAAGTATTCGCTCCTTTTCTCTCCCACAGAAAACCTGGGAACGAGGTAGCTGTCAAACTAGGCCAAAATGTTAAAGTAACTCACAAAATGAACTTTGAGTGATTTGAGTTCATTTCTGACGTCACGATTTTCTCCTCTATAGAGGGGAAAATCGTGACGTCATAAATGAACTCAAATCACTCAAAGTTCATTTTTGAGTGACTTTAACATTTTGGCCTAGTTTGACAGCTACCTCGTTCCCAGGTTTTCTGTGGGAGAGAAAAGAAGGCGAATACTTTATGAAATTCATACCTGTCAAAATTCCTAGCCTCAAAATTTTGTCGCGAGTTGCTTTTCTCCTCTATAGAGGAGAAAACCGTGACGTCAGAAATGAACTCAAATCACTCAAAGTTCATTTTGTGAGTGACTTTAACATTTTGGCCTAGTTTGACAGCTACCTCGTTCCCAGGTTTAATGTGGAAGAGAAAAGGAGCGAATACTTTATGATAATCATACCTGTCAAAATTCCTAGCCTCAATATTTTGTCGCGAGTTGCTTTTCTCCTCTATTGTCGAACAATAGTGTTGAAACGTCAACATCAATTTGACAACTGGTTATGGCGGTTGAGTGCATTTTAATTCGAATACGTTCGAACTAGCAAGCATTCGAATTAGCGAACATTCGAATAAACGAATCTACTCTGTATGTGACATTATGTTCTCAGATTCCACTTTGAGGTAAACACAACGCAGTAGGGCTGGCCGCTTTAATTTTGTAGTAATTCTTCGGGTGTACTTGGATTTACTGCCTCAAAATTTTGTCGCGAGTTGCTTTTCTTCTCTATTGTTGATGTCGACAAGAAAATTGCTTGGGGCGTATTGTAATCTTACCTTAAGACTTTTTGCGTTTGTGCTAGATAAGATTAAAATTTAAACTTTAGTAATTTTGTTTGCCCCTGAATTTTTAATTTTTTGTAAATCTGTGTAAATAATAGAAAAAAGAGAGTATTTACATAGGGGAAATAAACCCTTTCTTCGTCAGATGGAGATTTTGATGCTCGATTAAAGCCCCATAAACACTACTTAGAAGGTCCAATAAACCAAATTTCCAGTTTTTGCTTTTTGAGTGTTTTTAAAACCGCCTTGAGTTAGTGGTATTAAAAAACACCCAAAAATCAAAAACTGAAAATTTGGTTTATTGGACCTTTTCAAAAAAAAACTCCAGAAATGCACTTTTGATCATAATTTCTATTTTGCAAGACCATTTCTCATCATTTTGTTGGCACACACATCTATACGCAAGATGAGAACAAAGGGTGCCACCAACACCACCAGCAGAGCATGTTGGAGTGAGCCAGTGATGCCAGGAAACTTTCTCTATAAACGCTACTTTTCGTGAGTGCTCGCTTAAAATTTTATAACAATTGACAGCACTAAGCAGACACGAAAGAGCGCTGAAAGAAAAAAAGAACTAAGCTGAAAATAGAAAAATGGACGTGGCCCAATGCATTCTCGTCTGATGAGAAAACATTTGAGAAATATATATTTTTTTAAATGCTTATTAAGGAATAGAATAACCTTTAGTAAAAGTGAAAATAAACAGAAATGTTCACAAAAAGTTTCTATACGCGTTGGTGTACTTGGTTTTACTAAATTTCAAGGAACACTCCAAATTATTCAGCATCATTCAAACACGACCGCTTATTAGGCTTAAAATGGGTATATTTCCCCTAATTGGTTCAGAAAAAAATCTCATCGGATTTCCCACAACCATGCGGTTCCATAAAAGAAGACAATGGGGGCGCTTGCTACAAAAGCAACATCATTAAACTCACCACCCAGCTTGTTGCTTGTGGTGACTCTACATCCAAGCAACCAACCACTCTTTCCACCACGTGGTCAATTCAGTTACCGTTCTGAAAAGACGACACGTTACTTTTCTCCATTTATGTTTAGGAAATTCATAACGTTTAAAACAGAGCGTTGTGCTGGTGTTAGTGTTAATTCAAACTTATCTGTCATAACAGATTTGCCGGTGAGTGGGGTGATTGTTGATAAGCAATCCATTCTATGTTGTGAATTGATCAACTTGATTCTTTTTGTTTTCATCTTAAGGTAAGCATTGTTACAGTAGATTCTATGCAGAAAGCCAGCACATATCTAATTTTCTAGTTTGATATTCAGGTTTAGCTCCATATTTTACAAATATGTCTGATTAAGTAACATTTGTTTGTTATATTTTACAGAAACACCAAATCCAGCTTTGGAACAAGTTATAAAACAATGATGAGGTAGTAAAGAAAAATTCTGGAGTTTTTTTTTGAAAAGGTCCAATAAACCAAATTTTCAGTTTTTGCTTTTTGGGTGTTTTTTTATACCCCTGACTCAAGGCGGTTTCGAAAACACCCAAAAAGCAAAAACTAGAAATTTGGTTTATTGGATCTTTTCAAAAAAACTAAAAAAATTAAACACATATTTTTTCTAGCCGCCTCCGCAAAATTACCAACCCAGCCGGCGAGCGCAACAAAGCCCCCATCTTGGAAGTCCTCCAGAAATTCCTGAACAGCACCCGCCAAGACCAAAAGCTGCTGGAAATCTCTTCCGGCGTGGGTAGTCACGCCGCGTTCTTCGCGTCCAACTTCCCAAACATCCACTATCAACCATCCGAGGTTGACACGGCCCTGTTTGGCAGCATTGAAGCCTACCGGAGCGAAGTCGCTGCGCCAAAGCTGCAACCTCCGATCCAGATCGACATCTCGAAACCCTGCACGGAGTGGGTTAACGAGGCGGATATAAGCTTCGCTACGTGCGGCGAGAGTTACGATTACATGCTGAACATTAACATGATGCACATTTCGCCGTTTGAGTGCAGTGAGGGGCTGTTTTGGAACGCCGGGAGGTTGCTCAAGAAGAACGGGCTGTTGATTACTTACGGACCTTATGCGGTCAATGGAGTGCTACAGCCGGAGAGTAATGTGCAGTTTGATGTTAGCTTGAGAGGAAGGAACGCGAGCTGGGGAATTCGTGATGTAACGGAGCTGGAGAAGTTGGCGGCTGGAAACGGGATCAACTTGAAACAGATGTTTGATCTGCCAGCGAACAACAAGTGTTTGATCTGGGAGAAGGTCAAGGGATTGCAGGGAGCTTGAGAGAAACGAATAAAGTAACGAAAAAGACAACGACAGTCTATTTATTTCAATCAATATCCAGAGGATCCTCCACCTTCACGGCAGCAGCAAAGTCGTTCTCGACTTCAGCTTGGAAATTCGGTTGAACAATCAGCACCGATCCGGAGAATGTCCCACCGTCTGGAAGATTCTGCGATGGAATCGCATTCCTGTTCAACATCTTGCCGCCTGAAAAGAAATAAAATCTAGTTAGTTCAACCAAAGCTCCCAACAAAAAGATCCCCCAACGAACCTGGAAAGTAGTCCGTCTTGACGAAATGCTTGCTGCACACACTCGAATTCTTGGTTGGCTCCCTCGGACTATTTATGGCCCCAACCCAACGCCCGTATCGCCGATCACTAGGCTTTGGAAAGTTGTGCAGCGAAATCCCCTCGCAAGCTCGGTGCGAACATCCGGGCACGAAACAGCACCGGTTGCTCTTGTGTACCGGACGCTCCTCCGGTGGGAGTCGCTTGCGCTTTGGTTCCGTTTTCAGTTTGGCTAGCTTTTTGGACGGAACCGCGTTGGGTTTCAGGTACAGGCTGGTCACCGTCCGGAAGTCACGTGGTTCGAAGTGAAGCGGGCACACTCTCAGGTTGGTGGTGCTGGCGGTGCTTTCCATCGATAGGGCAGCTTTCCACTTTTTGAGCACGTAGGGTTTCTTGGTCGGAAAGGTCAACGACTGTTTTCGTGTATTTGTTGGGCATTTGGCGACGCAGCAGGCGTTTCTAGCGGAGGTGGCCAATTTTGGTCCCTCGGTGGGTATGTTGAGTTTCGGGACGGCTTTTGGTTTGAGCTCTTGGCGCACGTCTAAAGAATAGAAATTTGATTTTGTTGCTTGTTTTGTAATTTTGCTGGTAGATGCTAACTTTGACATGATTTATGCGTAAAATTGATCCGAGTTGATCTTTAGAAGTCATATACAATTATTTTATCCTTTCTTCCTTCCCCTGGTTTCGAAAATACTATGTAGTGCTTATTTTCAAAAAAAAAAAATGCCCGTTACCTAAATGAAACGCAAAATACCAAAATCTTCAATTAACTTTAATTCAATTTAAAATTAGAATTAGTATTTGAAGTAGGAAGGAATTCATGTATTAACACAGTTTGTGTATTATAATAAATCCGAAAACATATTTGTCAGCAGGCCATCTCAAAACCACTATGATGTCGGGAAAGAAACAACCGACGGCGTGCCTTCCGATAAATATTGATTGGAAAAGGACTGATTTTATCACTGCTACCAAGGAAAAAGGACGCCCAAAACAAGAAGACCCCTGCCGAGCATCACTCTTAGATTTTTTTTACCGAATTTGGTAGTTGAAAAATCGGTAAAGTTTTGATCAGTAAACCTTCTGTCAAAATAAAAAAAAATACCGAATTTCAGTTGTACAATAAACAACAAAGAACTTCATTACCAAATTTCGGTAAGTTTTTACCGAATTCGGTAATTTACAGTTTACCGAACCACCAGTTGAATTTTTTTTTTGCATAAAAATGAAAAAAAGTGATGAGAAATGGCTGTCTTAACAAAAATGGTGCGTAAATATTCGAAAATCTGTATCTTTGGAAAGAATTTTCTGATCGATTTGGCGTCTTGGGCAAAGTTGTAGGTATTTTTTTAGTAAACTATTTTTCACAAAATTTAAATCCCTCTCTGGTCACTGCTTTTTGGTTAAAATTTAGATAAAAAAAAAACTATTTATGGCAAATTGTTGGGTCCGGAAATTAAACCATGTGTCACCAAGTGTGTTAAATCTAATGTTTACAAATATTTAACGCTTATTTTCTTGAAAAATAAGCATTTTGCTAAAGTATGTACGGAAATAGTAGTTTATGCAACAAGTTGCAAAAAGAGGATTTTTTCAGCACGAGTCGTACATTTATCAAACGAGGTTCACCGAGTTGGATAAATACGAAGAGTGCTGAAAAAATCAAGTTTTGCAACGAGTTCCATACAACATTTTTTGCAATCCCGAAAAACACGCATTGAGTGAAATTTTAAGTCAAATTTTCACGTATTTGTCAATAAATCGTTTAAATCAAAACAATGTTGAAAAGTGTTACTTTTCGAAACAAGTGCTGAAAAGTTCAACTTTTCAGCACCCATTTGAGTGCTGAAAAGTAGATCTTTTCAGCATTTATTTTGAAAAGTGTTGCTATTCGATTCTGTTATTTTTGGTACAGAAAAGTAGGCTATTTCGTCGTTCAAGAATGACAGGAAAAGTAAGTAGTTTCACGACGGAATTGCAAAAAAAAATGTTTTTATTCTGTATGATTTTTGAATGCTCATGAAATATGATTGATTATTACGATTTCTTTGCAGGAATTTCTTATTTATGAAAAATGAAAATAAGTAACCGTCACTTACTCTTTCGAAAGTCACTGTCGACGAAATGCAGCTGGCAAATCTTCTCGTACCGCAAGCCGGACAGGAAAAAGTGCGCCTGCCATTTCTTGAACGAACTGCTGCAGGATGGCGGAACCGAGAAAAACTGCAGCGTCGTCGACTCCTCGTCATACGGGCACGACGGCACAACGCACTTCATCACTTTACTTCGTTTAATATCAGTTATTGTTTAAACTTTCTTGAATTAACTAAACTGTGTGGAGGAACTAATGTAAATAATGATGGGAGCAACTTTCGCGGGTAGAAAAACCAAACAAAAACAAACGAATCAGTTCAGCCTCTCACAACCAGATGGCAAGCGTTACCTTTCATCCCAGTGAAAAAGCCGGTCGTTACGTCCGACCTGTCGCCGCGACAAGTGTAACGCAACCCAGCATGATGACAGATAAACAAAAACATGGACGCGTCTAGCTGAATTTGGGCTCTGCACAGTTTGCGTAAAAATGTTTTAAAGCAATCATGGACTACAAGCCCAACTTTATCTGCTTCGACCAGGTGTGCCGGATCTGCATGAAGAGCAGCCATGAGCTGCAATCGATCTTCGGCCTGCCGGAAAACATTCCGGAGCTGGTGCGGCTGCTGTCGCAGGTGGAGGTAAGTTCGGAATGTTGCATGAAACGCTGTTTTGGACTCGCTAATTCCACCTTGATCTTAGGTCCTTGAAAGTGACGATCTACCGAAGCAAATCTGTCCGGAGTGCGTGAGCTACGCGGAAAGTGCGGTGGAGTTCAAGGAGCGATGTATCCGGTCGAACCTGACGCTGCAGGAGTATCTGGCTGGCACGGATCACAAGCAGATCCTGAAGCAGGAGCCGGGGCTGGTGGGTGATGAGGACGGGATTCCGCTCGGGCCGGAGTTTATCAAGTGTGAGATTGATGAATCGGAGGATGGTGGGGGGAATGACTTTGAGATCGCCGATGGGAACGATAGCGAGGACAGTGAGGAGCGAGATGGGGAGGAGGTGGAAGTTGAGGAAGAGGAGAGGATCGATCGACGGATCAGGAGGAGGAGAACGAGGCGGCAGGTGGTGGAGGACGAGGATGAGGATTCCGATGATGAGCCGTTGAGTTCGAAGAGGACACGGGGAGAGACTTACGGCTGCACAAGATGCGAGGAAAAGTTCCGGAACAAGGCGCACATCAAGTTCCACATCAAGAGCGACCACGCGGACGAGAATACTCCACCGGAAGACAAGTAAGTAGTGTTCACTGTTAAGTTGTTTGTTCTAGTAAGGTAATTTCCCTTGAGAACTGTTCAGTTGATAATCGTCGAGTAATCAACGCTCCTTGTAGAATCCGTCGCTGTTTCTACTGCCCCAAGTCGTACTCGAACTACGAGCTGCTCAAGATCCACCTGAACTTCCACCCGCGCAGCGAGTGGATCTGCCCGATGTGCGGCAAGGAGCTGAAGAAGAAGGACAAGTTCATCGATCACCTGCGGATGCACGCCAACGAGCGGCACTACAAGTGCGAGGTGTGCGACAAGGACTTTACCTCGCACAAGTACATCTCGAACCACATGAAGATGCACAAGCGCAAGGGCGAGAAGGTGGTAAGTGGTTCCGCGGTTAGTCTGATGGTGGAGTTTGTTGTTGAGGAAGATTTGTTACTTTTAGGGTAAGTTTAAGTTCGATGAATCCAGTGACGATAGTGAGTACGATCCGGAGGAAGAAGACGAAGAGGAGGAAGAGGAAGACGATGGTAGTTTGTCGGAGAGGGAAGAGAGAATAAAGGTATGGAAGGTTGTGCTAAAGCTATTCGTGATTACAATATCTTGCTGATATTTCTAGAATGCATACTCGTTGACTCCGGAAGCTCCAACCGACTGCCCAGTGTGTGGTGAAGCGTTCGATCGCGTACTGTCTGTCAAGTATCACATCGACAGCGAGCATGTTCCGCTGGATGAGTCCACGCCGATGGTGCACCACTGCGTAACGTGCCAGCGGAACTACATGACGTTCGATCAGCTCAACAGCCACATGAAGCTGCACGCGGAGAAGATCTGGAGCTGTCCGGAGTGCAAGAAGCAGTTCCGGAGGTTGGACAAGTACAGGGAGCACCAGAAGATCCACCACGATGATCGGAGCTTCCTGTGTGTGTACTGTGGGAAGGATTTCCCTACGACTAAGTATATGAACCGTCACCTGCAGTCCCACCTGAAGGAGAAGGTCCAGAAGCCGGAGGAGGTATGAGACAGCTTTGGTAGTTTCAGGAATCGATAGCTCATCTAGGATTTTACAGGAGTTCGAGTGCGAGGTGTGCGGCAAGAAGATGAAGTACAAGTCCAACTACACAAACCACATGAAGACGCACGGTCCGGAGCACTCAAAGCCGATCAAGGCAGACCCGGACTCACCACCGAAGAAGATTTATCTGTGCAGTATTTGCGGCCGCAATTGCGGATCGTCGAGCAATCTGACCGTGCACATGCGACGCCATAACGGCCAAGCCATCTGTTCGTGTTCAGTGTGCGGAAAGGGCTATCCGAGGAAAGCTGATCTGGTGATGCACATGCGGAAGCATACAGGTTCGTACTCTTGGCTATTATAACTGGTTCCGGAACTTCAACTCTTCCAATTCTAGGAGAGAAACCCTATGAATGTCCAACGTGCAACCGCGGATTCGCGAGACGTGACAAGCTACGTATTCACATCCGGACTCATACTGGAGAGAAGCCATATGCTTGTCCCTGTGGACGCGCCTACGCTCAGGTTAGTACTCCTGGAACCTCATTTCACCCTTCTTCCACCAACCGATATCTTCTATTCAAGAAAAACGATCTCAAGACGCACCAGAAGCGCAACACGTGCGGCCAAAACTTTGACATCACAAAGCTGATGGCGCCCTACCAGCCGTCGATCTGCGTCCGAGCTCCACCGCCAGCCCAACCCAAGAAACACTCCAAGTCCCGTGCCGCACCAGCTCCAGCCGCTCCGGAACCACCTCCACCACAGCCACAAACTTCCATTCCGTCGACCTCCCAGCACCAGAACCAGCAGCAGCTTCCGTACTCAAACGCCTCCACGTACGCGGTTCCGATGCAGCAGCAGTCACCGGCCCTGGTTGGGACGCACAGCAGCGTGTCCCAGTCGCCCAGTCATCACGAGCTGAGCCGGATGTCGGATTCGGTGCCAAACAGTCCGGTGGATTTGATGACCCGGCATCAGGCGTTTGGAGGGGGAGGAGCGTTCCCAGGAGGGATGGTGGGACCGTCCGGGAACTTTGCCAACCCGTACCACCCGTCGGCGGCGCAGGGTTAAAAGTTGAAGAGGGCGGAAGGCATCGGATGCCGGATTTGATTTGACTTTGATTGTGATGTCGATTCGTGGAGATTCTTTTAAGTTTTATAAGTTTTTCTTAACATGCAATCGTAAAAATATCCCGGATTGAGCAATAAATTTGCTTTTAAAAAACTATGATTAGCAGCTCATTTGTATCACAATTTCCACAAATTTCGTGCAAGGTTCAACTGAATATGAAGTCAACACACTTGGTTTTTTTCAACGAATTCGGTAAAATTCACCGAATTTTCAACTGCTGAACAGTTCGATAAACTGAAAACTATCGAATTCGGTAAAAACTTACCGAAATTCGGTAATAAATTTCATTATTGTCATCGTACAACCGAGATTCGGTAAAATTTTGTTCATTTTGACAGATGGTTTGCCGATCTAAACTTAACCGATTTTTCAACTACCGAATTCGGTAGTAAAAATTTTTCGAACCGATTTTGACATAAACTTAGAAAAATATTCGCAACGGCCTAGCCGAAATTTGTACATATTTAAAGCATTTTGTGATACATTTTTTATTTTTTGAAATTTTTTTAAAATCAGAGCTTAAGATAGGACTTTCTTAGTTTTGGTCGTCAAAATAACAATTGTTAATTTTTACATGATTAACTAGTAAACATAACATTGACAAAAGTTTGGAAAAATATTGTTGCATGTCGTTTTTATGTAAGTTTTACGTGAAAAACTGATCCGGCCGATTTTTGACGTAAAATGTCGATAAAAACGACTAGTATGAATATTTATTCAAAATTTTGGTTAAGTTTTGTTCACTGGTCATCTGAGAACCGATTCCATCAAATGAACCATGAAAAATGCTATTAATATTACGAAATTGCGTTTTTTTTATGCTAAAATTAACTCAATGCTGAGAATACATTTTGAAAAAATATTCTGCGAACTCTTATCTACATTTTGATTTAATCACATAAGTCTATAAAGGCCATAATTTAATCGGGCTAGAGAATTATTTTTTAAATGTTATGGGCTTTCTAATAGTTTTTTTTGTATTATTTTCCATGTAAAGCATTTTGAAATGCTGAAATCTGTATTAGGGCAGTATTTTAAAGTATTTTTAAGGTGAGTTGGGCAATTTTGTTTTTAAAATCATTCAGTTTTACTTTTGGAGTAATTTAAAAGATAACTAGGGAACTGAAAAAATGGGGTTGAAAACTTCCAAGTAGTGTTAAAATATTTGCATAAATGCTACAAAAGCTATTTCAATGAATATTGATGAAAACGTTGCAATAGAACTCCAACGAAATATGTCGATTCAACTCTCAAAATGTCGGAAAATTGCCCCCTGCCTTTTATTTACTATTTTAAAGTACACCGTGGGACAATTTTGACAAATTTGGAATTAATTTATAAGCATAAGCATTTGAAGTTCAATTTCCAACCCTCAAACACAATATTAGTTTAGCCATGGTTCGTTCGGCTCTGGCTAGGGTGTACCATCTTATTTGTCTTGTGTCATTCGCCGGTTTACTATTCAAATTCGTTTATGTATGACCATCTCTAAGCTGCTCAAGAAGATTTTAGACAAGGGTTCTGATTTTCGGCTCACAGATCAGAAATCACTCACTCATCGCCGAACGAATCTAGCGCAACCACCATTCGCGGGCGAACACGAATCGCTAGCCCCTTGGCCAATCGCTTCACACAGCGAAACAAATACTTTGTGAATTTCTTTGCCTACTCCGTCCGTCGACCCGAATCACAAACGTAGAGAGAAGAGAATCTAACAAAATAGTAGCTCGGCGCTCTTCTTGCCTGCGTAACAGTTTGCAGTAAATTTGTACTAGGCAAGATGTAAATTGCAATCAAATGTGTCTTTAATGTTAGCAGTTTAATAAATGATCAAAAAAAAGTCCAATCGCAGACTATTTGACGTCAACTTTGAGCAAGAAAACGCTATCAGCTTCTATGATCTACTCGCTGTAAGAGAGCAAGAGGGAGGGAGAGGCAGAGCATTGAAAAGTATTCGGTAGCGATTGGAGTGGAAGTGACAAACGGTAGGAAACGGTCAGAGAATTTATTCGTCGCATTCAACTTGTGATCGCGAGTGAATGAATCGTTTTGAAGCAATCAGGAGCCTATAATTTTTATATGCCAGAGCGCCAAAGTGGATTTCTGAAGATCTTTTGGAGTTCTAGAACAAGCATGTCAAACTGAAATCCATTCTTGCCGGTAGGATAGCGTCTGAAGCGGTGAGCCCAGTCGAGCAACGTAGTGGATTCGATCGGTTGCCTTGCATTGAAAAACCAAAGTCGGCGAAAGGCGAAACAACGACGGAATTACCCTAAAACACACCTGAACAACAAAGGGCAGCGTGGAGAAATCAGCGATTACTAATCACTCTGCGTGCAGCAAATGGAACGATTCGTCACAACTAAAGTGTGCGTCGAATCCACAGTCTGAGCTGCAGTACACACGTCCGACAAGCCAGTCAGGAGTTCTTTTCTAAGCAAAACAAAGAGACAGGTTTCATGCAATCAGTTGAGCAAGTATTGCACAAGCAAATGCACCAGAGATTGAAGATTCAGTTAAAAAACTATCCACCATATTGATCTAAGCCATGGTATCGATATTGAAGTCCGTGATAGAAGAAATAAAACGACAACACGTGGTTACAATGTTGAAAGTAGATAGTTTTATTACTACACGCTACCATTTAGCAATCCTGTTACGTGGTGTGCTAATGTGTTGTATGTTAGCAAATACTGGGTTTCTACTATTTTCCTGAAACATTTAACAACGAGATACGTTTGATTGCATATCAATTTTGAATTGATCTATTTTCTTTTTTTTTTTTTTGAGTTTTGCCAAATTGTGTCATAACATAGATATTTGCGTCACTCAAAGCATACAAGTTTCAATTTAATATCTTTAGTTTTGTTCTGCGTTTTCCGAATGTTTGCAAGCGGATGATCTCGGAATCTCAGCTGCTGACAGAATCTTAAATACATTGGCACACATGCGTGCGTGTGTGTGCGCGTTCACTGGTTTCTCTATTTGTCTGTGGCAAGGTTTGTGGGTGAGTGTTTATAAAGCTGTGTGTCCTCGTTCATCCATAGCTACTCTAACAGTAATCACTCGAGCTTCAGGGAACAGTTTATGGGGGGAATTTCCTTACATCCTAGGTATTGCACAGTTTGGAGTTGTATTTACAATTGTCTAGCGCGATTCGCTCCCGATCACCTTCTACCAGGGCCTCCACATGCTGTCGTCACTGGAACCGTCGTTGTGGTGCTCGTGCGAGGTGGCCTCGTTGGAGGAGACGTTCTCGTACGAGGTACCCGGAGCTATCGCGCACTTGCTGTCTTCTGGTTCGCGTTGGTGACGATCTTCCGACGGACTACCCGGGTTTGGGAGTTCCTTCTTGACGCTGCTGTGACTAGAGGGGTCCTCGTGTTGTTCGGGGATGTCCTCGGAATCGAGTACCGGGGGTGGCTGCTCGTCAACTGGTTCATCGACTTCCATTTTGCTGACCGTACTAGATGATGGTTGCTGGACTTGGGGAGGAGGTGGTTGAGGGGTTGGGGCTTTGGGTACAGCGGATCGTGCCATCAGGGCTCGGACGTCCTCGAGAGTCATCTTGCTGATCGAGTCCGGAATGCCGAGCGATTTCTTGTACAGCTCCCAGTAGTTTTCGTCCACGTTTTCCGGGAGTGTGTGCTGCAGGTTGGCCATGATGTCCGCGGTCAGCTTCTCGTGGAGTGCCGCCTGGCGTCGGTTTTGCTCGATCAACGTTTCAAAGTCCGTTGCGGGGTGGGCACTGCTGGGATGTGGCTCGATCATGGGTTGGGTGCTGAGGCCAAGGGCCGTGGCCAGCTGAAGATAGTGATCTGGGATCAGAAGCGCCATCTGACCTTGAGGTGGGTACGGAGGAGGAGGTACGTGTTCAGAGTGCTGCAAAAAAACTTCGTAAAATTTCCATTAACCTTAATAAAATCTTTCTCAAAACTCACGTTGGAAACGTCCTTGTCGGATTCCAGAATCCCCGACGAAGGTGTCGGCGAGGATATCGCCGGTGATGCCGTGGCGAACCCGTTCATCAGCAGACCCGGCTCCTGCTTGACCAAGCCCTGGTCTATCCGGCAGTTCTTCAGGTTCGTCATGTCGATCAGCTTCTGCTGCTGACTCAGTGACATGAGCTTGTTCAACGACACGTGGTTCGCGAACGGGGACACACTTGCACTGCTCCCGGGTGCGCTTGACAGGCCACCACCGAGGTCGGAGCCGTGCGAGCCAAGGTCGTCCAGGTGGTGAGAGGGGACGAGCGGTTGGGGTGAGTGAAGGGATTTTGTTCGGTGGCCACGGTTGTTGTTTTCGTCCTGGTGGTGCTGAAAAAAAAGTTCATTTTAAACTTATTCAAAAACTCTTTTTGAGTCTTTTCTCTTACCGACTTTGCCGTCGGCGTCAGCAGTGCCATCTCCGCCGTCGGACTTCGGTACGCCGCAAACGGAGACCGCCCAATTTCCCGGTTCGTTTTGCTAAAATCCAACGGGTTCGAGTCCTGTCCCACACCACCAATACCCCCACCAAAATCCAAGATATCCTTCGTCTTCTTGTGCGGTGTCGTATCGTACATACTCTCCACCTTAATGCTATCACTGCCTGTAGACCCGTTGACTTTAGGACAAATTTCGGTGTCAATTTCGGCGATACAATTGTCCAGGTGGCGCAACAGGCGTGCCTTCGAGCCAGCGTCCGTCAACGTGGGTACGCTGGGCAGTGGCGGTGGTTCCGGAGTGGCCAGATAGCGGGCCACCTCCCGGGCGCAGTCCGTGTACCCGGCGCGGTACTTGTCGATGGCAGGATTGTCCAGATTTCGGTGCCGCTGGAAGTGTCGCACCGTCAGCTCCAAAATATCGGCCTTTTCAAGTTTTGAGTGCTTGCTCTGGCCATCGCCGGCTTTGGTCTTGACCGTGGACTCCAGGATGAGGGCCTTCAGGATGGCCAGGCTTTGGTTGATTCGAGCGCGCCGTCGTTTCTCCATCAGCGGTTTGTTGGTGCGCTTGAGCGGGTCCTGAGATGTGATTAAACCGGCGGCCGTTACTCCGTTCTGGAGGTGCGCGTCAAGCTTGGACGATAGAGCGGTTGCACTGAGTTCTGAAAATTGATAGAGGAGGAAAATCTGTTACTCTTCATGGCAATACAAAGAGTATATTCCGTGCATCGTATTTACAATTTAGAAATTAGAAATTTCGCCAAGGTTGGTTTTATTTTAGCTGATAATAACTTTATGAAGTTATATGAAACAGTTATAAACAAATCACAACAAAATCTATTTGATGACACATATCTTTGATTCTGAAAAGAAATTGTAAGATGAAATTGATGAATTTATCTTCATAATCTTTCTAGAAGATCATTTTCCATGAGCAAACAACGCGATGCAACATTAGAAGCAGGAAGAAAAACATTAAAATTTATAATTCTTGCCGTCGTTTCAAAGTCATTCGTTAAAAAAATCATACAACTGTGATAGATACTTTCCTCACAAAATCAATTTCAAAAGCTACCTGTTTCTATTCAATTTCGCTAGAATCTAAAACTATAACCCTTAAACACACAATGCCAATGGTCGCAACGTTTGCTTAGAGCGCATCCTAGACCTTTAACCTTCCCAAAAACCGTCCAACTCCAAGCGAAACTAACTTGGGGACACCGTCGAGATTTTCCCTTGTCCCCTTAAAAAAGTAGAGTATCAACACTTCCCGTCTTCCAAATCCTTTTCCTTGTCCCTGGTGCGCGGTGGAGATGGGAGCGGCCGGTAATGGACGGCTTTCATGGTGATGCGAATTTCGCCAGAATCTACACAGAAAAAGCCTATGAAAAAAGCTATGTAAAAGTAGTTTCCCAATATTTTAGCAAGGGCTTGAAAGTCAATGTTTTAATTTAGGACATCCAAGTCAGAACAGTTGAAAAAAAGCAAAGCAATCCACTTTAACGACCCCCGGGTCTTTTGTGGGCTCTGTTGCAAGTTTCTGCTCATTTCTAGGCGTCCGAAGGTTATATGTGGTGAGTCACTCAAAACCTCTTTTGCGCAAATGGACCGACGTTTTACTTCCCCATCCGATAGAAGGCCAGAACAGTTGAAGTTATGTGCAAATCATCCCTTTTTGCATCTAGTATTTTTTTTTGTTTATAACTTTTGGAGCAAACTAGACCGAACGGAACAAACCTGGCATTGGGGAACCCATTTTAATCACTCTAAGCCGTTCGACCAATTCTCATCACTTTTGCCGTTTTCCAATATTAAATCAACATCTTCAGTTGTATCAACAATGAAGAGTTGCTTGATCACTTTTAATTGAGCTATTACTTTGGAACAGTCAAAAACACTTTATGAAAGCTGTAATTCATGACAAAGTGTTGATAGGCCGATAATAGAAATAGGCTAAGAAAGGGTATAGTTCCCCTAAATCCGTTAAGCCAGTTCCAAGATATATGAGTGTCATTTTTTCTACACTCATCTTCACACACATACATTTGCTCAGAATTTGATTCTGATTCGATATCTATCCGTAAAAACGGGGCCCGCAGGTCTATTAAAAGAAACTAATTTTGTGAGTGATTTTTAAGCCTTTTCTCATCGAGGAACGCAGAATCCAAGTGTTGACGAACCGTCTACCGTTAACATTATCGTTATTTCGATGATGCTATCGACGATAATCCTATCGCCGAAAACGGACGATATTTAAATCATTAAATCTTGCAACCATACCATGTTAAATTTTCAATGCTTTCACTAAGAACATATTTTTTAAGCAAATGTAGTAAGTTTTCCAAAATGTGCAATATGGATATCAAACGAAGCGAAATTTGGTATGCCATTTGATTTTATTACTATTTTTTTTTTATTTTGAAAATACTTAAATTTTCACAAAATTCCGTATGTTTTCGAAATTGCTCATATTTTTATAATTTGCAATATGAGTATCCAACGAAGCGAAATTTTGCATTCTTCATACATACATTCAAATTGTATGCGTTTACGTGAAAATTTAAGTGATTAAAAAAATAATAAGTTCAAAATGCAATCAAAATTTTGCTTCATTTGAAATTCATATTGCAAATGATAAAAATTTGAGTACTTTCGAAAAATATGGTATTTTGAGAAAATTCGTGTTTTGCCTACCTCACTTTACTGAGGAAAGGCTATAAAATCACTCGAAAAATGAACTTCTCAATTAGACCTCCTAGACCCACCTTCATGTATACCTATCGACTCAGAATCAAATTCTGAGCAAATGTCTGTGTGTGTGGTGGGATGTTGATCAAAAAATTGTCACTCGATTATCTCGACATTGGCTGAACTGATTTTGTCCGTTTTGGCCTCATTCGATCCGTCTTGGGGTCCCATAAGTCGCTATTAAAAATTATGCAGTTTAGTTAAGTACTTCAAAAGTTATGCTAAAAAAACGATTTTAACAAAAGTCCGGAAGATTGTAAAAAGGGTGGTTTTTGTAAGAAAACCCGTCATGCTATACATTTTCAGAAAGGTATTTAAAAGAACTTTCCAACGCGTCCAAGACATTAGAGATTTGACAAATATATCAAAAGTTATAAGCACTTAAGTGTTAGTTATACGCTTTTTGGATGCCGGATCTCAGATATGTTGATGAAAACGTTGTCAGGATCTCCCATGCAACCTATCGTTGGATAAGTATTCAAAAGAGCTTTCCAATGCGTCCAAAACATTGAAAATCTGATATCCCTATCAAAAGTTATAAGCACTTAAGTGTTATTTACGCATTTTTTGCATTTTGGATAGCATTCTTTAAATGTGAGGAAGGCGCCAACCATTTTCAAAAATACGGTATTTTGTTAAAATTTAAGTTTTGATTCAGATGGCGGCCAAAAAGACGCTGAATTTTTTTTTATAAAAATCTTTTTTTTATTTATTAGGCGTAATCCATAAAATACGTCACTCTGTAGGGGGAGAGTAAGTATGGCAAAGTGTGACAAGGGGGGCAGGGAGGTTACGTGAGACTGTGACGTCACACTAGACTATTTCTTAAATACTGAAAATTCATTCTTTAAATATATCTTAAAAAGTTTAATGGTTGATAAACTTTACTCATAAATCAAACACGATTCAAGGCTTTAAGAAGCAGAGTTTTTGATGATAGATTAAATATGCTTAAAAACTGTGATGGTGATGGTGATTTCTATCACTACAACATTGAACAAAATAAACAAATCCAAACGCAGCCAGTAAAAATTAAAAACTTTCTCGATTGAATTCTGAATTTAAAAATAATCCTTTTTATAAATCATTCAAAAGTTGTAAAAAACAGTGGGGGGGCACAAAACGTGCCGTACGAAGGGGAGTCAGAGGCAGCGTGACAAAGTGTGACAAAGTGGGGAGGGGGGGGGGTCATTTTTGTACATTTTACCGTGACATACTTTATGGATGACGCCTTAGGCAATTGACCACTCAAATTTTACTAAAATGAGGTCACAGAACTTGGTTAAGAAGTTATAAGTAAGAAATTATATAAAAGAAATATTTTTTTTCATGACTCAATTTTCCGAAGTCTCATACAAACCTTTGTATAAACAAACTTCAGATAATCGATATTTCGGATAATCGTGGAATCGGAAAACCGAGTCAAAACTGTATCAAAAATTTGTAAAATACAAAAAAAAATCTCTAAGCTTTTACGTTTATCTATCGATCTGTGCTTCCAAAAACCAAAAATTTGTAAAAAGATTTTAAAGTTGTAATATGTTTAAAAATTCAAAACAGAGTTTTATTCAACATGTTTTGAAATGTTTACTATTGATTTAAATTTTTTTAATAATTTGAATTTTAGTCAACAGTTATTTTTTGGTAACTTTTGGATAAACTTTTAAGGAGCCTCGTGAATGAAAATAATTATGGCGTTGACTTTCGAATTCGACAATCTTCAAAAAATGTCATTGTCTATAATAAAAAAACATTGTCTAAGCAAAAGCTAAAAAAATATACTATTTATTAAAAAGTTATATTAAATAACTTTCTAAAATATTAACAATCCAAATTTGAACTTGAAGCATTAGCAAAGTCACATGAAACAAGTTGACATCGTGAAACAAATCTTAAAAGTTATGAGAACTTGTTTGAAATTTTTGTAAAATCAAAAAAATAGTTGAGACTGGTTGAAAAAAAAAAAGATTGAATTCTGAAGAAAGGTTGGTTTGCACTGAGTAAAATAAACCGATTCAAAGTTAAAGCTTTAACGCCACTGATTGAGAGTAAATGTATCAAAATAACATAGTAGTGACTGTGTCAGCTTATCTAAATGTCATATAACAACTTGGAGAATTTGCCACTTTTATTTACTATACTATAAGGCTTAAAATGCATCAACCCCCAATTACGAGATATTCATTGAAATCATAAAACAATCATAATTTTAAAAAATATATAACTTACCACTTCCTTGTTTGTGCCCCTTGTAGTCTTTATCCTTCTTTGCAGTCATTGTACGTTTGCTGACGATAAGATTAAAACAAAAAATCTAGTCTCGATTTGGGCCGCCAGCGTGCACGTTTGCAAACACATTCATCTGGTTGAGAACTCCACGCAGTTTAAAAATTGATGATCACTTTTCTGAAAATTAAAATAAAAGAAAAAAATATCAGTAAATTGGCCATTTTTACCACTTCATCACATTCAAACTTTTCTCAATTCCAATCACTGGCAGGCAGTCAATAGATTAAGTTTCCTCTAATTCCACTTCCCTCCCTCAACAGAATTTGCCAGTTAAAATTTATTCTATTGCCCAATCGTTGCCACCACACGCTACGATATAGGATCGAACCGATTCTGGCCACTCGACTCTTCTCTGGCATCAACCAAAAATGCGTTAAAAATATGGTTCGATCCGGAGGTGCACAACAAAAACAAGGACTTTTTTTATTTCCATCCTCATCCCCTCAGCGAGAGCGTAGCCACCAATAAGCCATCACCATGTCAGGAGTACTGATCTGATACGGGGTTGAATTGGAGGGAGGAGAGGCGATGACGAACGTGTTGAGGTCAGGTTCCGACCGCCTACCCTCGACAATCATCCAAATGGCATCGCTGGCGCACGCTCTGGTCGCGGTGCCTGAACACGGAGTGTCTAAACTAATATTTTGACAAAATAAATCGTTAGAGATCCTTTAAATAAACTTCAAACAAAAATATTTAAAGGAACAAATCTAAAATTGATCTAAAATCGTTTGAAACTATTTCGTGAGTAAGACTTTTTTGAAATGCAAATGCGAAGCAATTGCAATTCCATTTTTTTTTTGTAGATAAGCCCCACATTGCATCGCAACCCCACCGTGCTGCCGCCGGGAGCCAAATGTTCGTCCTTTCTGAATTCATAAAAAAAATAACGCGCGCGCGACTTCACCCCAGTCATCACGAACAGCAACTGTGAACGCAAGTGAGGTGTCATGCATAAAAAATAAACCACCCACACCAGGCCATCATTGCCGTCATCATCGGCGTCGTCGTCGTCGTCATGGCGGTTCCACCGGAAAACCTCCCAACCCACCAGCACGCGTCGCGAGCAACCAACCAACGCGTGCAGCCATCCAGTCAGCCACCTATTAACAACAACAACAACAACATCAACTCAACCCCCTCCACCCACAACCCAAACCATGGTGAGGGGGTGGGGGAAGCCGAGCGGGAAAAGCATTATGATTCGCGTTGAGTTGACTCTGGTTTGCACGCACGCACGCCACGCCACGCTGCCACTCTGAATCATCACCTCGTGCCCTCGTGTGACGTCCTCCCGCAGGACCTACCCAAAGCACCCACTCCCAACCAGACGCGGCCACTCTCCCCCACTCGACTGGCATTCCTGGTAATCGTTTTCGTGCACGCGCCACGCCAATTCAGAACCCAAACGTAACCATTACCGGCGCCCGCCAACGACCTGCCCCCACTCAGGTTTCCCCCACCAAACTCGGAAGGTGGGTGGGGGGGAGAACGACATTTCAACACAGACGGGGCGTCGTCGTCGCGTGGCTACTGGTTGGCGTGGAGTTTCGTGGGTGGTGAGGTGGAAGAACGGCGCGTGACGTGGCGCACTCCAACCATGAAATTCAATGGGGAGCGAACGAGAAAGTGTGGAGGGCTTCTGGGCGGAGCACGGTTGGTTGAAGTTGTGGGTAAATTTTAGGGTTTTTTAAATAAATAAATGTCAAGCTAATACCATAATCTTCAAAAATAACTAACTAGCTCCGTTCTTTTGTTATTTTGCTTCAAAAAAATTTAAATTTTCAAGATTTAAGTGCTTCAATTTCGTGAGATTCTTTTTCAATCAGTGACATTTTTTTTCCAAATTATAAAAAAACCAACTTCAATCTAAAACTTCTCCCGTTTCCTCTTTCTCTCTCAAAACTCAAAATATGTTTAACCCTCTACTGCCAAATTTTTTATTTTTCCCGTGTTCAGAAGGTCATTTTGAGCAACTTTTGTTCTACGAAAAACTTTTCTTCTCTTGTTTTATGTTTTTCTTGTTTTATTGTTAGTATTTTAATTTGCATTTATCTTGTTTGGTTTATGTTTGTTTTTGGTAGTATTTGGTCTATTCTACCACCTAATATAATTACATTTTGCTTATCTAATTTTTTCACGTTTTTACAGTCACTTTTTCAATTTTTTACATGTTTTTCACATTTTCTGCTATAGAATGGCACCATCATCATTTATATTGCAAAAAATGCGTAAGGGCAAAGTCTGGGACACTACAAAAATTACAGCATACTTCTTTTTACTGAAAACAAAGGAAATGTTAGTAAAAAAACAGCCAAAGTTGACCCCTAAAAAAATATATTTTTAAAATCATTGGCAAAGTCACATAAAACAAGTTAAACTTCCAACCCTAAAATTTTCTAAAATTTTAAGAGTTCTTCTTTCCAATGCTTTTTTAAGAGCAAAAATCGGTTGGAAAATTGATATTTGGCGATTTTTTTAGATCGAGGCGGGGTTAGGTTGTAGAGGGTTAAACGAGCCCAAACATGATAAAAAATGTAATGAGGGCTAGTGATTTGGTTCGATTTCGTGGAAGCCGCGTAATCCGTTAAATTTGCCCTTACAAAGTGCATACAGGTTTTTTTTTTAAAATTGAGTATTTTGCTTATAAATAAAGTTTTTATTCAATTGCATTACATCAATTACATATCACTAACAAATGTTTGAAAAATCTTTAAATTAAATTTATCATAATTTTTAACCATTCATCCTTACGCTGTAATTCTGAACCTATGAATTTTGACAGCAAAAAGTTTGAAACGTTTATTTACATTTTCAATCACAGATTCCACATAACTTGACTCTCGCACTTTAAATTGCGATTGACAGCAAAAAAACAGCGAACTTGCCTCGATACGTCAACTACGAAATTTTAAATTTGTCAAGCAAGTTTGACAAGTCGCAATGGTGCAATCGATTGCAATTATCTAATGCGAAATTCAATGAAGTGGGAATTAGGCATTACTCAAAAGCTTCTTTTGCTGAATGTTAGTATTCAAAAACAATTTTATTTCACTTATTTTACTGATTGTAATTTCGGTTTCAGATGTATTACGCTTTGGAGATATTCGAGAAATTCAAATTTCTGAAATCTCTGTAAAATAATGATTCTTCAAAAAATTTCAAACACCGCAATTGAACTTTTTTGTAATGAACATTTTCTGTCAGACGATTTTATTTCGTTTCTTGAACTGCCAACTATTCCAATAACGTACACAAATATTCAAAAGCAAAATTTTTTAGGCAGATTTTAGAGTACTGTGAAATTCCAATGTTTTGTAATTGACATGCCGCGAAATTTAAGTTTTTTTTTGCCGTGAAAAATCACTAATGATTATCATGGCAATAAAAAATAAAATAATTTTACCTAAATATACCTGCCGGAAACCGTGGTGTAGGGATAAGCGTGGTTACCTCTCACCCAGTCGGCTTGGGTTCGATCCCAGACGGTCCCGATGGCATTTTTCGAGACGAGATTTGTCTGACCACGCCTTCCGTCGGATGGGGAAATAAATGTTGGCCCCGGTCTAACCTGGAGGGTCCGGTCGTAAGCTCAATCTAGGTGTAGGAGTCGTCTCCCTGGGTCCTGCCTCGGTGGAGTCGCTTGTAGGCACACTCACAATCCAAAAGTCGTCGGTTCGAATACCGGGGTGGATGGAAGCTTAAGTAAAAAAGAGGTTTGCAATTGCCTCAACAATCAAGCCTTCGGACACTTGATTTCGAGTAGGAATCTCGCAATCGAGAACGCCAAGGCAATGCTGTAGAGCAAATAATTTGATTTTAATTTATTGATTGTTTTAAAAAGTAAAATTGGTAAAATTCAACAAAAACAGATGAAAATTTCACCTGTCCTCAATTTGAAATTACTTATTTTTTTGACATAAAATCTGAATTTTTCAGCTATAATACTGCGTAGAAAATTGTTGTTCTATTAAAATACAGCCGGAAAATACAAAGATTTCTCGCAAATAAAAAATGCATCAAAATCTTCAACCGAAAAGTCAGCTCGTTTTACGACACTGCTGAATTTCTAGAGCAAAACAAAATATAGTCTTCTAAGCACCAAAAAAATGTGTAATTGAAATAACAAGCCATACTTTTAACATTTAAATGAAAAAGTTTTATAAAATGCATTATAATAGTATTTCAATGATTAGTTGTCAAAAATCTAAATTAGAACGAAAAAAAAAGTTTGAGAGAAAAAAAAACTTTTTGCGGTACTGTACATTGAAAATTCACAAAAATTTTAATATTTGTAAATTGATTCAAATTGGTTTAAAATTTCCTTTTATTTTTTTGGCCCCTGTTTTTTCAAGCCAATATTGAAGAGACGACAGAAACTATGAAAAATCTTTGCACCGGACAAATTAAAATAACGAAATAAAAATTATTCGATTCATTTCAATACTCTTAAAGTGACGTAATTTTTCTCTATAAAAAGAATTCTTTAAAAAAAATATGATTTTTTTTATAATTTGAACAATTTTCCACAAAGATCAAACAAAATTTGATTTCAAATTAGAAGTATTGAGTGTTAAAAAAATACTAAAAGATTTCTTCATTTTTTTTACATTTTAAACAAAACTAGTTGCATAGTAAGCGATTTTTTTAAAGCTATGCTTCATAATCGAAATTGCTATATAAATATTGCATACTTTCTTAGGTACCGTAAAACGGGGTAACTTTGATAGGTTTGAGATTTTTCCGCAAAATGAAGAGTACAAATTAAATACGTACGGAATGGTTTGGAATCATACTGACCGTGGTAGAGAAGTACTCAAAGTACCTCAAGAAGAACTTTTCATAACATTTTGAAAAGTTTAAAAAGTTAGTTAACTATTATTACAAAAATGTTGATGAAAGGCACTTTTCCAAACTTCTCAAAGTGTCATGATTTTCTCAATGAACATGATTTTTTATCGTAGAATGGAATGCATTTTCGGATTCTTTGGACAATTTTCCACTAGGAGAAGGTTAAATAATTTTGTAAATATTAAATAATATGTGTTTTTGAAACATAATTCAAAAAAATCTCCAAATTTTTAGGCAATTTCAGTTGAACAAATTTCATATAAAATGAGAAAACTTGTGATTCGTGCTTCGAATTCATTTGAAAATGTAAATCGATAATTTTATGAACAATACTAGATTTAACGAATTTCAGACAAAATTACGACTTTTTCACAATGTTACCTGAAATTTATATGTATTCTGTTATAAAGCTCAAGGGGTTTCCAGCATCGTGTCAGACTGGTCACTAATCCGGAATTACTTGGAATTTGAGCAAGTAATTCTGTAATTCCGGATTTACTGAGTAATTCCAGAGTAATCCTGGTAATTCCTAATAATCCCAGTAATCCTGGTAATTCCATGATTCTTGTTTGTGAAAACATACTTCAGAAAATAATAAAATAATAAAAAATAACTGTTAAAAAGATAATTTCGATAAACCTTTTATAATTCTATTTATTGCCTATTAATTTTCATGTATGAAACCAAAGTTACAGCTAGTACGGGTTCATTCGGATTTTGAGTAAGTAATTCAGTAATTCCAAAATTACTCCGCAATTCTGCAGTAATTCCTGTAATTCTGGAATTACCTAGTAATTCCGTAGTAATTCGAGTAATTCCATAGTTACTCAGTAATTCGTGTATTTCTCATTAATTCAAGTAACTACTAGTAATTCTTAAAAGGTAAATCGGCAGAATGCATTTTGCTTTTCATTTATGCTTTTTATGGTTGTAAGAAGTACAGAACGGATTCGAAATGTCCGCCAATTTGGATGCTCTCTAATTCAAATGTATTCGGATGAAAAACACTCAAACGTCAAAATCAGTTGTCAAACTGACGTTGATGTTTACCACATTATTCGATGATTTCCAAGTAGGGCGTCCAATTTTCCAGGGTTTTGAGTTTACCGGAAAACGGAAAAAAAATATTTTTTATCCCGGGAAATTTTTTAAAACGTCATGAAATCTATGTTTTCTTTATATTAGTTATGTTTTTCAAATCAAACTATTAGCACAATACTATTAAAATCAATCTAAACAGGGATAGCACTTTTAGATAGTTTTGAAGATTTTTTTTGTACTTTGTTGTGCTTTGAATTTTAAATGCACTCGAACGCCAACATCAGTTTTCAAAATGATGTTGATATTTACCCAATTGTTCGATGATTTCCAAGCAGGACGTCTAATTTTCCCAGGTTTTAAGTTTCCCGGAAAACGGGAAAAATATTTATTTATTCCCGGGAAGTTTTTAGTTTTTGAAAAAGTCATAAAATCTATGTTTTCTTTATATTTGTTATGTTTTTCAAGCTTTAAATTTATAGAATTAGCTCAATACTATTAATATCAATCTAAACAAGGATAGCAGTTTTTAGATAGCTTAACATTCCAACGCCCAAGGCTCCAAAAAAGTTGGAACGGTAACTTCAACTCGCTGGTTCTCGGGCATAACTCAACCAATCAAGATGATTCTTCTTTCCAGTGATTTGTTAGATGATTATAGAACTTTGCAGAACTTAATTCGATCAAATCTGTAATTTTTACGATCAAAAACATCGTTCCAACTTTTTTTTTTTCAAGTGTAAAAAAAAAATCGCCAAAAATTCCGCGGCGGCAGTCGTTTTAAAAAAGGTGGAACGATGTTTTTGATTGCAAAAATTACAGAATTGATCGAATTAACCCTCTACAACCCAACCCCGCCTCTAGACGGGCTTCGATTTAAAAAATCGCCAAAAATCCATTTTTCAACCAATTTTCGATCTTCAAAAAGCATTGGAAAGAAGAACTTTTAAAATTTTGGAAAAATTTAGGGTTGGAAGTTTGACTTGTTTTATGTGACTTTGCCAATGTTTTTAAAAATGTATATTTTTAGGGGTCAACTTTGGCTGTGTTTTTTACTAACATTTCCTATATTTTTAGTAAAAAGAAGTATGCAGTAATTTTTCTAGTGCCCTAGACTATGCCTCTACGCATTTATTTACAATTTAAATGAAAATGGTTCCATTTTATAGCAAAAAAAGTGAAAAACATGCAAAAAATTGAAAAAGTTACTGTAAAAACATGAAAAAATTAGATAGGCAAAATGTAATGATAGGAGGTGGTAGAGAAAGCCAAATACTACCTAAAACAAACATAAACTAAACAAGATAAATGCAAATTAAAATACTAAAAATGAAACAAGAAAAACATAAAACAAGAGAAGTAAAGTTTTTCGTAGAACAAAAGTTGCTCAAAATGACCTCCTGAACACGGGAAAAATAAAAATTTTCGAAAAAAAAATTTGGGCAGTAGAGGGTTAAGTTCTGCACAATTTTAGGATCTAGACATTCTTACAAATCACTGGAAACAAGAATTGTCCCGATTGGTTGAGTAATGCCCGAGAACCAGTGAGTTGAAGTTACTGTTCCTCCTTTTTTGGGAGGCTTGGGCGTCTGTGTAAGTTGGACATGCGTTGGGCGTTCCAGTGTTAAACAAATTTTTGCTGTTCTCTGTTGTGCTTTGAATTTTATATGCACCACATTTCTAATTCAAATTAAATAAGTATCTTATAAATATTATTTTTTTATTTATTTCTATATGACATGAATAAAACAGCTTGAAAATTGGTTTAATATGTCTAAAAACAAAAATGACAACAAATAAAATGGTACCAATTTATGTAAATTTAAGAAAAGTTTAAACTTATTAATTGTAATATCAATGTAATTTCCAGGCCAAATTATGATTTTTGTTTAATTTTGGAAATTCCCCGTACAACATATAAAAATCCCGGGAATTTTATGACGGGAATTCCCGGGATAGACGTACTATTGCCAAGTACGTGGTTTTGTGCATTTGGCAGCTGTCATTCGATCCAATTCTCAATATGCTGGAAGCTAGGCAGTAATTCCAAGTTATTTTTATAAATTTGAGCAATTCTGCGTGGTTTCTGGAAATCCCAAGTAATTCTGGGAAATCAAAGTAATTCATGACATATTGCCAGTAATCCTGGTAATTCCATTTAGACTGATCAGTAATCCTTGTTGCTGGAAACCCCTTGATAAAGCTTATAAACCTAGTTAACTAAATATAAACATTGATCTTTTTTCTTAAAAACTATATCAGCAACCTAAGAGATGGTACATTTTACGTAAAAATAAAGTTTGAAACCCTTTAATCTGATTTTAACAAGAAAAACTATGACTATCAAAGTCAATTTAAAATGAGAATTTTTAACGTAACTATTTTTTTAAACATTATAGAAAAAACTTTTTTTTTTTCAGAAATAGTTCATGGACTTTGTGTGGCCTACCCCAGTACAAGTTTTAAAAATAAAAATCTTAAGAAAAACCATTCCAGTTGGGAAATATTCCAAAACTAAATTGAAATCCTATCAAAGTTACCCCGGTTTACGGTACTAAATTTTCGAAATTGAAATACGCCAATTTTAGTTTCCAAAAAAGTACAGGTCATCGCTCAAAGTAACAAATTATCACGGTTTTAGGGAAAAAGAATGATTTCTGCGTCATTTTCTAGTTTTTATTTTGAAAAAAATGGAGTGTATCAATAAAAATCAGGTTATACTGATTTTTTTTAATTACAAAATATCCTGAAGACATTAAAAAATTGTCCCACTGTGCCTCACAAAACTCCCACTGCGGAGCACAAGGATTCCCCACAAACTTTTCATCCCCGGTGGCGTTCCACCACCGAAGCCACGTGTGTCACTCACCGACGACGACGACCCAAACCGCGCTCAGTGTGATACCGCACCAACAGAGCCAGCAGCCAACTGAGTGAGTTTTGTACAAAAGCTCACTGGAGGGGGGCAAAAAACGAGGCGCCAAACGCTAACCCCACCCCCACGCGCCACGTGTTTCGCTCCTCCTTCCACCACCCTCGCACTCTCCACCTTTGATTTACGGGACGTCGCATATTTCACTGTTGCTCGCGTGCCGCCACCGTTCATTGGAGCTGCCTGACTGACTGACTGGATGGTTCTATCACCTTTAGGCAGGGGTGATACAATTTTCACAAAAATATCTAAAAATATTTTTAAGGCTAATAACATCAATCATTTTCAAAAATCTTCAGTGTTAAATTGTACTAAACCATGAAATTAAACTGTGTTTAAAGAAAATTCCCACCACAGGCGCCTTCGTTCTAGCTCGTTCTGCCACTAAAACACTCCCACCCCCAGAAAAGTCCCAAAGTGACAAAAAAAAAGAAACAAAAAGCTGGCAGCAAAAAAAAAAAGAAAGCATGAAAATCCTCAACCCTCCCACCAGGCTTAGCACAGAGCAGAGAAAAACAGCACGCCCCACGGGCCACAGGACAAGTGGAGACAGGAGGGTAGGAGGGGTTTGGGTAAAAACTCCTCGACAGCACAGCAGGACGTCTATAATCATACCAAACCGCAGCAGCAGCACCTCCAGGTTCAGGTCCGGACGATGCTCGCAAAACGTTCCGAGTCACCGGGGCACCTAAGGGATATCGGTTCACGTGGGTGGGTGGGGAACAGTCAGGTGGTGCTGCTGGCGAAATTTTTAAATACATTTGGAAATTTAGTAAAAAATATGGGGCTGATAATTTTTTTCTTAATGTATTTTTATTTTTTTATTTTAAGATAAAGTTTTTTGATTAATGACGAGATTGATTTCCTACATACAATTTTGTACATTTAATTTTGTTCTGATATGAATGTCTAGATCAACCTATTCTCGTCACACATTTTTAAATAAGCTTATTTTTAAATAAGCTCCGACACTTTTGAAACTTTTTCAAAATATCTGAAAATTGAGATATTCAAAAAATTGTAAATTTGGAAGGTGTAATTATGGAAGGACACTTAGTTTCGAACAACAAATATTTTTGTGATGAGTGAGTGTATCCGGTTTGTTTTTTTTTCGAAAAATCCCCACATACAAGCAGTGCACAGGCCACAACAATCGTACAAGGAGTCATTCTTATACAAAATTAGCTGAACTTTTCGAAAAAAAACTTTCAAAAGCACACGATTGAGTTTTTGGGGTTAAAAATTCGAAAAACTTGTCAAAAATGGTCAAAATCATAACTAGTTCAAAAAATTTTTTTTTGTAAAATTCTGATAACTCGTGAAGAATACATGCAAACCCCTTATGTCTATATATCATTTTTGTTTTTGTCTGTTCTACAACTTTGTAGAACATTGTTACACTCTAAAATGTAACGCGATTTTAAAACTATTTTTAACTTTTTTTTTATGAAGAAAAACGTTTTTTCGAAATTTTGAATTCGCTATCAAATTGGGCGTCTAATTTTACACAAAAGTCCCTTTGACACCAAATTTCTATCTCTTCACGGTTGCGAGCTACAAATCACTGAAAAACGTGCCTTAGTAAAAAACCAGAAAAATGAAAGGGGTCGTACCACCCCACCGTCACGAAATATCGAAAAATGGACCTCAGATTCGTGATCAGGAACCAAAATTACCTCAATTTAGATTGAAAAAGTTATATTACACCAGAAAAGTGGTAAAATTACACGATTTCAGAGGCAAAATAACACATTTCATCTAACATAAAAGATGTACCCCTTTCTAGATGTAATAATACCATGGTATTTTTTTTAATGTGTACATTAAGGGTCGATGATCTTTTTTCTCTTCAGAAATTCAGCGAATATTTATTTAATATTGTTGCCGGGTATTGATTAAAGGTCGTAGATGGTGTCATTCACTCTTGGGGCAATGACTGCCAATGATGGTTCTGAATTAAGGGTCCAGCAATAGTAAATTGACATGAAAAATGAATCACGATAGGTAAAACAACACAAAGAAAACCATTTTTTGATTGATACATTCTGAATCAAGATTTGAAAGTTTTTTTTAGCAAGCATGGCTGCCAAATGGCTGACCGAAAATTATATCTTTCAGAGCCTGAATCGAAATTCTGGCCTCATCCATATTTCCAAAACAACTTTGCAATTCTTCTGAACCATGTTGTTAATTTTCCATGATTTTTTAAAATTTTCTTATTTTAAAATCAGGTCTGAAAGGGGTAAACCAAAAAAATCACAGTTATTTATTCATTTTATTTTTGGTAAAGTTTAAATAATTTCACAAAATGCTGAAACAGTTCACCGGAATAAATTTAAAAAAGTTACAAGAACCTCGAATTGCTGTTGTTACTTTAATTAGGAATCAGATGTATATTGTACGAGACAAATAAAACCTTGTAGAATTTGGTTTTGAAAAAATCATCGCTGACTGATTTTTTTTCTAATTTGCGCTATAAGGAACAAAACTTGGAAATAAAATAATCGGCTTATATTTTATGATTTATGGTTGGATGAGTTTTTTTTTCTAAAACTATTCAAATTGAAATAAAAATAAGTTTAGTTTAGAGAAAAAAGTCAATTTACAATGAAATAAAATCGAATATACAGTAGGGTGCCCAGAATATGGAACTTTTTTCAAAACTTCGCTCCACAAGCTGAATATTGTTCCTTGACCTATTTTAGGACTCTGAGCCAAATATGAGCAAAATCGGTCATCATTTACCCATTGATACTCGGAGGTGAAGTTTGTATGGAAAAAAATCGAAAAAAAATATGGAAAACCCAAGTTTCTTACGGTTCGGTCTGCACGGTGTGCTACTTAAATCAAAATATTCCCAAAAAAGTCACTTTTGTATGAAAACCATTTTTTTCGCCAATTTTAGGCTCGGTATCAATGGGTTAATCTCATCCAATTTCGCTCAAAATTTACACAGATGCTTAAACGCTTGTAGAGCAGGAGGTCATTTTTTCTGGGCACCCTAATATACAGTCATCCCTCAAATTCGGAACAGTTTACAGATCGGCCAATGTTCAACAAATCATGAAAATCGATAATTGAACATAATGATTTGCTATTACCTTCATGTGAAAGCTTTTCTTGCGATCTTTCGGCTGTATATTTTTACGTTTTATATCAAGTTTTTAAAGAAAAACATTGACCCTTAAAATCCACATACCTATTCGGAACACTTTTCTCTTACAATGCAAACAATTTTTTTTCGCTCCTCGAGTATGAAGTACTTATTTTTTACAAAATAATGAATTCATACTCTGAAACCAATAAAACTCATGCTAAGTAATTTTTTTTAATGGTCCGATAACTTTTTTTTGTGAAAATATCAGTTAAATTTAGGTATTCCACAATTGTGGGAGGCACAATAACCCACAACCATGGAACAGGCAATTTGCAGGCAGTGTTTTGCTGCTCTGGATAAAATAGTGTTGAAAGACAGGTTTTTGTTTAAAAAGTACTACTTTTACTAGTGAAATAGCAAGAGAATGACCAAATAAAGGTTCTATAAATAGTAGGGTCGACAGCAAAGTTGCATTTTGCATCTTATTGACAAATTACCAAAAAGTGTTCCGAATTTGACTGTAGAACAAAATTTCACAGAAAAACACACATTATTTATGAGACTATGGAAAACTGTGATTTGAACATGCAGGACAAATAATAAAACCATTACAAATATTATTCCAAATCAGGAGGCCATAAAATGAATAACATTTTTTTTTTAATTTTAAAAATCGATTGTAAATTATTCAAAATACTTTATATCAACGATTCCACGTCAAACAGTAAGTATCCAATTGGTGCTCCGATTTAGCTCAAATTTGGCATGGGAGTTCCATGGCCAAAGTAATAAGACTCGTATTTTTTGTTTGGCGATTAGGGTGCTCCTATACGAAACAGGGTGGTCCAAAAAATTCGCAAAAACCGCATTTTTAAAAAATCATATCTCCGGAACGGCTGAACCAATTTAATAGCGCCACAATTCAAAAGAATGATTATTAGTTGGGCCTTTAAAAAAGAAATGTTGAAGTCCGAAAAAACCAGCAGAATATTTGGAAAAGACATTTGAAAAATGCATTTGTTGATTTGAAGGCCTTAGACCCAAGCTACATATCCAAAAATTGCGAATATCCATTATCAGGATTCGAAGATATGATTTTTTGAACATAAAATCTGTGTTTTCCGACGCACCGCACCCAGAAACGGGAAAGTGAAAAAACGGGTAAAAATAAACACACTTCAAAACATTAGAAAATCCATAACTTTAGAAGAAATTTCTTGATCGGGTTGGTATCTTTGGTAAAGTTATAGTTTAGTGTAATAAATGTCAAAAATGTAAACTTGGTTAAATATTAGCTCATCATTTTAAAACAATATTTTCAGATTGTATATATCAGATCACATATCACGACTAACATTTGTTAGGCTACAAATTTATTATTTTCACGCTTTAAAAATGTTTGCCTTGATTGCGAAATTTTGGAAAGTGTATAAAAAATGAGCAAAACTAGTCAAAGTTTATTTTTTGACATTGAAAATTTAATCAATTGTTTTCAAGATATCGTCGTTTGAAACATGAAAATTCTCAGCTAGTTGAAGGGTTATAAATTGGATATGGTACACCTTATGAAAATATCACTCAAAAACATTTCAATTACAAAATTATATTTACATCCAAAATTACGGCCGAAATAAAAACGTCTCTCATGCACAATAGCTCAAATTTTGGCACTTTTGATCCATTAAAAAATTAAGTTAGGTTGGTAAAAACACGTATTTTGGAATGATTTCATAGCACATTGGTATTACTTCTGCAGCTCCCAAGTTTGTAAGGAGACTTGTATGAAAAATTAAAGATGCCAAATGGCTGTATTGGACATAAGTAATAGATGGGCTATTTTCATCCAAATCAACAAACAATTGAAAAATGGGCAAAAATTGCGAAAAACTACACTAAAATTAAAAAAAGTACCAAATTTCCAAATTCTAAAATTTTTGACTCTTTTCCTTTTTAAGTAATCAAAAAAAAAACATTTACTAAATAAGGAAAAGTGGCAAAATTCCTTGAATAAAGGAATTTTGTACTTTTTTTTTTATTTTAGTGTAGCGGATTGCCTTTCTATACCAGTGTCCTGGAAAATATTCAATTCAATACACCACCATTTCACGGTAAATTCTCCTCTCCTTTCCACCCATTTCGTCCTGCTGGCCCTTGGGGGTAACGCGGGTGCTGCTGCCGGTCTGACACTGCCTCTGCCTGGTGGCAGGTTGCTTCCAAACGAACGAGAGTGGCCGGATTCTGCTTTTGTCGCTGGCGCGCGCTGTCTGTCTGTCTGAATGTGCTTCTGGCTTTCCACGTTTTTTTTTTCTGGTTTTGGTAGTTGAATGGGGTGAGCTTTCACAACCCTCCGCCAACCTTCCCTTTTTTGTGAATTTGTCTTGCTGCTTCGTACGTACTGCTGGTGGCGGCAGTGTGCACGTGCGAAAATATTGTACGGATTCGCGTGCTGGCATAAACGAAGCGAACCCAAAAATTGCCACCAGGAAAAAAGAATGTTTCCCAAAGAGAAAGCCAGTAGAAAATACCCATTTGTCATGCTTTTTCGTCACGGCTGGGTGCCACCACCCGAGGTCTGCTGCACGTGGAAGGGGGTGGGGGTGGAATGGGATTTTAAGTGTGCGAACGATGATTTTTGATTCCTCTCGGTTCTAACTATGTGGCACCGGTAAAAACGGAGCTTGGTCAGGTGGGACTTGAACCAATCATAAACGGAATGGATACGGTAGTGAGAATTTGTTTGATTTCGTTCGGTTGAGTTGGTACAGCTTGGTTTGATGATGGGATAACTATTTTTCAAAGGAATAAAAAAGTTTGGTATCTTGAACATTCGTCAAATTAGAATTTAACAAACATGTTTATCATACTTACTTTGAATTATTAGTAAGGTTCAAAGGCTCAATCGACTTATCAAATTGATGTATTTTGATCACTTTAAACAAAACAAATCTAAAATCGGACGATCCCCGTCACGTGTTGGGCGACACCATAGCCTTCGACGTCATCACCAGAAAATAAGTTATGTTGGGTTTGATGCCAACATTCTACCTATCCAATTCCACACGCTCACGCACCGACATTCGTATCGTCGTCGTCGCCGGGAAATTCTCGTCAGCATGGTATCGCAGTAAAACTTTGATGCCTCACGCGCCACGTCAGACGGTCGTATTTACACACTTTGGCATCAAGTCCTGCCCTCCCTCTTTTTGAGAAGCGAAAAGACATGAAACTTAGTTGGAGATATTTTTAAATAAACTTTTCAGATAGTTTTTGAAAAATTGTTATAAATTGATGATTTTATCAATTTTTAGCCAATGAGCTGCTACTCCGTTATTGACAGATCAGTTGAAGTCAAAAATGATCAGTGGAAGCCAACCATCGAACCTTTGAAGATCCCTTCTTTATTAGTCAATACCGGCGCCCTCCCAAAAAGCCTGCAGTTCAACAAAAGGGAGGAATGTACACGGCTTTTCGCTATAAACCTGTTGACACCGCATGAGACCGTTGAATCCACAGCATCTCCTTCAACCATCATGGGATTGTTATTTTTTGGGTTAGTAGGATAGGCTTCTCGATGCCTTCCGAGCAACGATGCTAAGGGAATGTCTTTCTTGTTATCATACCAAAACACTCACGCACTGTTATTTCAGTACTTAATACTTGTAATTTTGTACCACGATTGCCCAGAGGACTTAAACCGTCAGCGTGCCTTTCGATCAACGATGATATAGAAAGGACTTCTCTGGTTATATTAAACAATTGGCTCGTTTTTCTCTTTTTCACACACAATGTCGCTTGCTACCACTGCACAAATTGAATTTACAAATCATTGCAGAAAATAATTAATACTGATCTCTCAACAAAATGACGGCGAAAGCACAAAAAATCCTGCACAGCATCCGTGTGGCTTCACTTAACCCAACCCTGTTATAAATTGATGATTTTACTTAGCATAGCATAGCATTGGTGTCTACCCGTAGCTGTTACTTCGTTATTGACCAGTGCTTATAACTTTTGATAGGGTTGTCAGTTCTTCAATGTTTTGGACGCGTTAGAAAGGTCTTTTGAATACCTATCCAACGATAGGTCGCATGAGAGATCCGGACAGCATTTTCATCAAAATATCTGAGATCCGGCCTCAAAAAAGTGCGTAAATAACACTTAAGTGCTTATAACGTTTGATAGGGTTGTCAGTTCTTCAATGTTTTGGACGCGTTAGAAAGGTCTTTTGAATACCTATCCAACGTTAGGTCGCATGAGAGATCCGGACAACGTTTTCATCAACATATCTGAGATCCGGCATTAAAAAAGCGTATAACTAACACTTAAGTGCTTATAACTTTTGATAGATTTGTCAGATCTTCAATGTCTTTGACGCGTTGGAAAGGTCTTTTAAATACCTTTCTGAAAATGTATAGCATGACAGGTTTTCTTACAAAAACCACCCTTTTTACAATCTTCTGGATCTTTGTTAAAATCGTTTTTTTAGCATAACTTTTGAAGTACTTAACTAGACTGCATAATTTTTAATAGCGACTTATGGGACCCCAAGACGGACCGAATGAGGCCAAAACGGACAAAATCGGTTCAGCCAATGTCGAGATAATCGAGTGACAATTTTTTGATCAACATCCCACCACACACACAGACATTTGCTCAGAATTTGATTCTGAGTCGATAGTCTGATAGTCTGGGTCTAGGAGGTCTAATTGAGAAGATCATTTTTCGAGTGATTTTATAGCCTTTCCTCAGTAAAGTGCAATTTTTTTCGAAATTTGAAAAAGCTTTAGGTTTATGTAGTTAATTTTATGAAACATATAAACAATTTTGTTTATCTTCATTCAAAAATAATTTTAATGTTTAAAGAAAAAGAGTCCCAGAATTTTTTTGCAGGACTGTGATAAAATAAATCTGTTTTTTTTTATATAAAAAAAAATATTATAATTATGCTTCAAAGAGTTTAAATTCAATTTGATTGGTTTTTAAAATTAGTTTTCGAATAAGAATATTTTTTTCACATATTTTTGGTTTTTTTGGTTTGTGGAAGGAAAAAAATATGATCGAAGACATATTAAAATAAAACAGTTTGCTGACACATACAGATTGAAAAATCATGAAAAAGATATTTTGTAAACTTTCTTATTCAACAGAAAATAAAAAGTTTTTGTTTGGATTAAATTTGAGTTGATTTAATTGATGAAGTTGTTGGCAAACTTTGAAAAAAAAACGTGTTTTTTTTTTCACAACAAAAATAAATTGCGAACATTTTAACGATTTTTAGCAGGATACTTAAAAAAGAAATCACTGTCTGTCAATATTTTTCACGAATTATGAATAAAATTTGATACACCGATGGAGGCAGCGTTTTCATAGGGTCACATACCGGAAATATTAAGATTTAAATTTGTATGTGAAAATTGCGAATATGATATGATATTCCCAGCCATAAATTTTTGCTTCCTATTAGTATAACTGCCATTACGCGTTGGCTAAATTATGATAAATTTGAAAATTGTGTATTAATAATTATTCAATATGATTAAAATATTTAGGTATATTCGGTACCAGTTCGGTTTTAATCATTTTTATAAGATGGTAGTTTGTTTTAAATAAAAATAGTATAAATTTAATTTAAAGGTTTTGTCCAGCAGCCTAAGCCAAAGGAGGAGGAGAGGGGGGAGGGTCAATTTTAAATAGCAAAATAAAAACTTATTTCAAATGTCAAGCTTAATTTTCAAAATGTTTATGGATGCAATATGGTTCCAAAACGTTTAATATTTGTTTGGTCTAGTGAAAAAAGCAAGATTCGTGTCAAACTTTTTTATTTTTAAACTAAAAAGCATAAGAAGCATTTTCAAGGTTAAAATAAGGGTTCTCAAATCCTTTATTAGATCTTGAAAACATTTCTTATGCATTGATTTTGAAAAATAATGAAGTTTGGCATGCATCGTGTAATGGACCAAATCCGTTCACAATAAATTAATGAATTAATTGTATTACTGGACCATCCTGGTTGATCTTCCAACGGGGTTTCAGAACATGGTTCTTGTAGCCAATTCTGTACTGCCTTAAACAAGGGGATCTTTATACGTCGTATCATACCAACGGGAAATTTTATAAAATTATCGGAAAAAATGTTCCGGTGAAAACCCGGCCATACCTCGGTTCCCTGTTGTCCACCCAGAATGAAACCCCCTCCAATCGATTCCAGGAACTTTTTCATAAGAAAACTCTTGATAAGACTTAGGGAACTAGTCCAAGGTCTGGGCGCAATCGCAATGTTCTCCGATTTTATGAAACAGCTTTGACATCGGTGTTTGATAGCGATTGTTCGAAACCCCGAGTTTTTAATTTCAATTGTTCAATTTTTCTCCTACAAGTTGATTTATTGAGTATCCCTTGTTTTTGTTTCAATTTGGTCACCCTGTGAGAATGTATTTTTATTCATTTTAAGTTTAAAGAAAAGTATTTGATTATTTTTAATTACTGTTAACTGTGAACAAAAATAAAAAAAGAATTTCATAAAACAATATAAACCACAAAATTACAAAGAACAAACAACTTACAGGAATCTTGATGAAACAATTTTGACTTTGAACTTTATGATGTATTTTATTAATAGTTTTGTAAAACTGCCAAAAAAACCTATAAATTTCTCTTAAATGAAAAACTAAACCACAGTTCTTCTAAAACCACCACCAGGATTTCGTCATGTCGATTGCAAGCTCATATCGCAATCGGCGCCACCACGCAACAAACCGTCGGTCGTCACAGGACAACCAACCAGACCCGACTCTGAACGTTTCGTATCAACGGTTCAGACTGAACACCTCCACCAAGACGGCAGGGTGTGAGCAAAGGTTGACACGTGCCAACGAACGTACATTGGTCAACGGCCACCCCGTCGGTCGATGACTGATTGCTTCGAGTGGTCAAACGAACCCACCACCATCACCAACTGCCCAGGAGCAGTTCAACGGTTGACATCCCGAAATAAAAGGATTACGACCGACCGTGTGAGTGACGGGTGTCGGAAAGGTTATGATTTTACGCTCATTTTCTTTTTATGACCCCCCCGAGGATTACTGCCCAAATGTGGGGTGTATCCCCAAGGACGGGAGGATTAAGAGGAATCTACCTTTTTTTTCGCACTTTTTGTTCTCGTTGGTTTTATTCCGTTGAGCCTGCTACCAGCCGTCGAGACGATCTGCGTTATCCTTTTTCGCCAGAAAGTTTCCGTATCCCAACGGCGAGGCACCAGCACAAGAAACCACACTAAATCTTGTTCCGGACACACTTCCCTTTGTGGTCACTTTAAATCCTTGAAAACCCCGTCTTCTTCGTTTACCCTGCCCTCTTCTCAAGTCACACTTCAAAGATCAAGATTCTTCTCCGCTCGACACCCCTTCAGAACACGTGTTTTGAATTCGAACCATCCAACCGAACCGAATTTCAACACGTCGGCACCGGTCTCTCCTTGAGGACACAAAACTCACTCCAGGACCACCCAAAACCGGAGAGCGCAGCAGTGGGAAAAACGCGTGCGAACGTTACGAAGTCGTGCCACAGACTGCCGACTGGCGGACGATCGTCCGAGTGTCGTCCTCGGGTCGTCTGTGTTATTGTGCCTCTTCCTTCTCCGCACCAGGTTCAGCAGCAGCAGCAGCTGAGGAAATCCTTTGGTCGGTCTGGCGGCGTTGTGAGCCGGAGGAGAGTCACAGGAAAAATGAGAAATTGGCACGCGCACAGAACTCGAGCGGAGCAGTTGGAGTTACCCAGGGAGGGAGTGGGGTGTGTCTGTGTTGGGGACCAGCTCAGTAGAGCCATCAACACAGAAGGAACGAGCGACGACGACGACGGGTATCACGGATGGGAGAAGAGCAAATTTATCGTTCCATGAGAGGGAGAGCACTAGGACCGACAGGGGTTCCGATAAAAGGTGAATAATCTTTTTTTTAATTATTCGGTTATAATTTGTTAGAATTACTTGACTAAGGAAACTCTATTTTCACAAAAAATATACTTTAAGTGACTGTCAGCACCAAATCATAAAATTATCAATAATTTTCGCAGCTTTTTTAATTTTTTTTATGCTAGGATGCCATCAATAAAAATCATCAATAAAAAAAACAATAAAGCGGAATGAACTCTTTACGGAGATATTTAGGTTAACATGCCTAAACATTAAAACAGTACTGCTTATTAAAAAAATATTTTCTTTTTGAAAAGGAAATTATTAAATATTTTGAAAATAAATATTTATCAAAAATCATAGAGCAGGTACCAGCTTTTGCACCTTAAAAAACTGGACAAAGTTTCATCCAAATCAAACAAATGAAATTGATAATCATGGAAATATGGCGAACATCCAGAAAATAACTCCCCATCATTTTAACTTGTTTGAATAAATTGATTGATAAAAGTTCTGAAAAATTATGAAAAAAAAATACAAATACATAAATAAAAGTCCTTAAAACTAATAAAAAACGTTTAAAAATTGTTCGAAGAAATTATAGCAATATTATGAAAATTTATCTTCTTTTTTTTCGACAAAACGATCAAATCATATCTCATCATATTATCCTGCTATAATTAAATTCTATGCTTGCCTCATCTTATTTTTACAGTCGGTTTGAAAATTTTCAGTTATTTCAGATTAAACATAGCTGAAATAAAAATAATTTTCAATGTATCATGATTTTTTGTGGAATTATAATAACAAAAAAAAAAGATTCAGTTGTGATGTACTTTTTGAGCAAATACATTCAAAAAAGACAATGACATCTCTGAGTGACCATGATAATTTTCGAAAGAAATCGTCCGTTTGACAAAATCAATTCTATTTTAAGATTCTGGATTATTATAAACGTAATTTTTATCTGAAATAGTCAGAGCTTTTAAATTTGAGCATTGTTTTATTAAACTGTCCTTTGAGTTTGACTTTGACTTTAAATTTGACACATATTTGATAGTTAAATTTGAAATTAGTTAAAAAAATATGCTTTTCTGAAACAAGTTTTTTTAAATTATTTTCATCCATTTAACTTTTAATACTTTTGACGTTGTAGAAATATTTTTGGAAAATAATATAACGCTTGATGAATACTTCTGAAATCCTTATAATCATTGTAGAAAATATGTTTTTATAAATTAAGTCCGAGGCCTTATTTAAATAGATTCAATTAAATTTAGACAGCTGCTAAAAAAATTCAAAATTTTTGAAATTTATTTGAAAAAGGTCATATGCAAACATATACTGTTTTGGAGGTCTCGGGATCAAAAAGCCTATAATTGATAATCAATCAACAAGATTTCAAGAAATGATTTCTAGAAAATAAAAACTTTGTTTTTCGACGCGCCTAGCGCAAAACAGCAAAAACAATCACTTATTCACTAAAACTGCGATAACTTTAGAAATTAAACGTTGGCCTAAACTTTTTTGGATACCAGCAGTTGCGACTATCTTTAACGAAATTTCTAAGAGCAATGCGATAAAAATATTTACAAATATAGGTTCTGTGGCCCGGGACTTAAAAACCTGTATTTCAAATTACCAAACGTCCTTTTCAAATATAAGGCCAGTTTTTTTTAGAATCTAAACTTATTTTCTCTGAAAGCCTTATCAAACCCTTGTCCAAGAGAGCTAAAATCAATTAAGATAGCGTGGAGTCATGATTTTTTGAAAAATGTGTTGCGAAAATTATGAAAAATTTTCGTACCACCCTAACACGGCGTAGATCAACCTAAGGGTCAAACAAATGATACAGGTCACTGAGGAGGGGCTAAAAAATCACTCGAAAAATGATCTTCTTAATTTGATCTCTTAGACCCACCATTCCCAAGTAACATTTTTTTCCAGGAGTTCTACAAGAGCTCTTCAAGATAGCTACAGCATAGCAGTTTGGACCGCGGTAGGATAAAATTCTCTTAAAAACTTCTTCAGGAGTTTGGGAGAGTACTTGAAGAGAGTTTTATCCTACCGCGGTCCAAACTGCTATGCTGTAGCTATCTTGAAGAGCTCTTGTAGAACTCCTGGAAAAAAATGTTACTTGGGTTACCATTAAATGTCTGTGCATGTGTGGGAATGTTGAAAAGGCAAAGGATTTTGAAAAGTTCCATTTAATTGTTTGAAAGTTACGATAAAAAAAAAAACAAATAAGACGACTACTAAAAGGGATCATTTTCAACATAACCTCAAATGGCCGGGTCTGATTGCCTTCAAAGAGTCTTGTAAGGGTTGCCATTATCTTCAAAGGCAGTGTCTGTATTTTCTTGATAAATAGCCTGCATTTTTTTAAATGGAAAAGGAGAAAGAGAAATTATTTTATAAATGATAGAAAGGCTGCAACCACCTTGAGTAACGTTTTTTAAATCGTCTTGTTTTCGTGGGGAATTGCTGATTATTGTAAGATAAAAATAATATAAGAATCAATGTTACAAAAATATTAGGTTAATTAAGTTTAAAGAGTTTAGTGCAAAATAGATTGTATATTGGGTTGCAGCGATGGAATAATCATCATCAAAAGAAAATCTTTGGATGTTCATCAAGAGAAAAAATTCGAATGGAGCATGGCTCTCCTCTCTCGCGCACGAAAGATCGGTAAAAAGAATCTAAAAAAATCATCATCTTGATTATTCGGCAGAACATCTTTTTCAAAACTGCACTTGCAAGTGTAACGTCACACGTCGAAAAATGACCTGTCACATTTTGTTGATGGGCAATGTGTGTAAACAAAGTGAAATAAATATTATTGAGTGATGCTGACAAGGAAATTCACAAAAAATCATCAGCAGATTGATTTTCTTTAAGAATTTCGGGAGCGATTTTCTTTTGCGTGATTTGCCTCCTCTCTCTTTCGCGGGTGAAAAAAGTTCGCAAGCGAAATTGATTTTTTCGCGATTATTCCATCCCTGTTGGGTTGTGTAAAGTACAATCAAAACATCAAAAAATTAAAATTTTCCCTCAAGAATTTTTAAAACCAATATATTAAGACAGAAACATTATTCACTATCTGAGAACCCCTGCCACTGTGCTCGAGAGTTGGCCACGGTATGGCAGCAACGATTATCACTGGCACACGGCACGGCACTCTGGCACGGGACAGACCGTCAGAGAGACCAAACGAGAGGCCAAAAAGGTCCTCGGCACGATACGCTCAACCCCCCACCTCCCTGCCTTCTGCTTGGCGATGACTGATGGATGAGACCAACCACGTGGAGTTGAGTGGGTGGAGAACGAAGAGGGTCAGGAAGAAGGATTTCACGCGTGGTGTGATACACTCCGTTGACGCTCCTGACGGTGTCCTGATGCTGACGACGAGAGAACCGACGACGGCACGCGCGGCTCTGCCAAGCCAGGACGACTCCCTCGAGTTCTGTGGTCGTCGTCGGTCGGGTGGTGGGAGGTCTTTTGGGGGTGGTGGCAGTTTTTGTTGGGTTTGCCCCGTCTGCCGGGGGGTGAGTATTCGCGCTGATGATTTTATAATACAATTTCGTAACTTGACTCGGACGGTCTCTGGCCTTCTGCCTTGTTCTTCTGGCGTTGGCAGTCGGGCCGAGATGTTTGCCTCTGGAGGCATTATTATTCTGAAGAAAAGGACTCGGAGGTTGGAGCTGTGGTGGTGCAGTCATGAAGGACGACGACGATTATCATCGTGGTGGCAACGAGACGGACTGGGGTGCGGACGCGAATGACTGAAGACCCGTCCTTTTGGATGTAGGATAACGAATGTCCCAACGTCGGACGTGGTACGTAGCACACGTGGGATTCGTTGACTGACGACGTGGCATCGTCGACAGGTTTGAAACTACTAGAATTTTTTATTTGAAAAGTTGCGATGAATATTTTATTTGAAAAAATCATAAAGAATCTTATATATGGAGTCTGATGCCTAATTGTTTTAGGATGATCATTATTTGTTCGATACATGTCTCCATACAATTTCTATAGATACAAAATTTTTACTAAATGTATGACATTTTGTATCTTGAGAAAGAATTTCTGTTCGATTAGGTGCCTTTGGCCAAGTTGTTGGTTACTACACGAAAAAAAAAACAATGTTTTTATTAAACTTTTTTATCATTAAAAGTTGATTTACCAAAAAACGTATTTTTATCGAAATCTTTTGATACGTTTTAGGAGACTAAAATAGACACATTTTGAGTTATAGAGCATAATGTTGCATATTTTTGTTCAAGAAATATGAATTTTTGAAAAAATATTGTGTTTTGAAAATGTCGAAAAAATGGACAATATTTTTAAATAAATTTTTAAACCCGAATCGCAATCGATAAGTACTATGCAATTTTCTTGATAAATTGTAAGCTTCTTAAGTTGTAGCCACTTTTGGATATATTTTATATTATGGATTTCTATTAAATACTTCTTGAAATAAAAGCACAGACAAAAATTTATAGCTGAGAAAATATCCTACATATTGAAAATTGAATTATAAGATTCCGATGTACAGCCTTACAAAAAAACCATTGTGTAATTTAGTGATTTTTTCAATAAAAGTAACTTCAGAATTTTAAAAGCATGCAGCTTTTGAAAAAGTCTACAAATTGATTATTTGCCTTCGGTTCATATTTTAGACCATATTTTAAAATTTGAAAATTATGTTTATGGCTAACCCAAAAGTTTTTCAAAACGAAAAATGATAAAATTTTCGAAAATCATAGCCTGGAAAAGGACTTTAACTCCAAAACTGCACAATTTATCAAAAAACTCGGTGAAGTACTTTTCAATTGCAATTTAGCTTAGAAAAATATTATTTTGTTTTTTTTACTACATTTATAAATGATCAAAAGCGAACTTTTTTCAAAAAATGTATGTCTCTGGCACCAGATTTTGCATCAAAGGATGGCTCAAAGGATGTCTTTTTGAGTCCCATAAAACCTATCAACGAATTTCGAAAACTAAATAATATTATTCAACTCTAAGTGAATAAAAGTGAAAAAAAGGAACTGCAATTTTTTTCAAATAATCCTTATAAAAATCTACAATTTTACCTAAGACATCAATTCGATCAGAAAATTCCATCTCAAGATACAGATTTTCCTATATTTACTTACCCATTTGGTATGATCAACCCGCTGAATTGTATGGAGACTTGTATGGAAAAACAAATGGTGTAAAATTGATTCCTTTTACATAGGGAATACATGGGCAAAGTATAAACCGATTCAAAAAATACAAATTAAAAAATTGCGAAATAATTTGCGAAAATCTATTGAACTACCCAGCTGTAATTATTGTAAAAAAAAAATTAAATACTTGTTGCTTCATTATTTTTAAAATTGACCAAAATATTGTTTAATTTTTTTAGAAAGGTTTTAAAAATATAATTTTGATCATCTTTTGTTTTACAAAAAAAGGCTTTACAGTATTTGATAGATGCTTTTCTACATCATTTTAAGTTTTTGTTTTTTTCCAAAATTCAGGCCGATACAACATATTTAAAACATCTATTTTGATAGTTTTGAATATTTCCAAGTTTTTTTTCATTTTTTTTTAATCCTGCCATTTCCTGTCATTTTAAGGAAAATTTCATGTTTTCCCAAATTTTTCATTTCAAAAGCTCGTGATTTTTCTAAGTATGCATGGTTGTTTTTTAGAGTGTAACATTGTTCTGTAAGTTGTAGAGCGTGGTGTCCAATCTTTTGGTCCTCGGGGCCAGATTTGATTTTTATGAAGCTATTGTTTAAAAAGTAAACATTTTTTCTCATACAACTATTTAAATTTTTTTAGTGAACAAATTCATTAAAAGTGTTGCAAATATGATTAACATTTTTTTTTTTATTTTAAGAATGTTAAACCAAATAGTTTTCAAAAATTTGGCGACGATTTATTTTTATTTGTTTAAAATAAATTAAATTAAATACCCTGATATCATTAACTTTTTAGAAACATTCAAATTTAATTGGTCGTTGCATGTTTCTTAAAATTTAATTTTCATTGAGGCATGATACAATTTATTGAGCTGAATTTGAATGCAAATCTTATTTACAAAAAAAAACATTTTTGCGTTGCTGTGCATATTTACTCAAATATTTTACATATTTTTTTTAAAACACAAACTTTTTTTTAACCTAAACATTTAAACAGTGTAGAGAAATATATATTGAATAGTTTACGAAGTTTATGAAAAAAGTATAATGTTGCTCTTTTTTTTTTTTCTTGACTCATTTCGGATTTTTTTAATGTTTATAAATATTTGCAGCTATCTTCAATTTTGTATAATCAATTCAAAATACTAAAATTAAACGGGACAAACATTGAACGAAAAGCTCAAGGAGGATAAGGCGGGAATCAAACCTGCGCCCCATAGCAACTTAGGGATCAGCAGTTAAAGGCCTCACGAGGCCGTTTTTAAAACCTTTTTTTTCAATCGAAACTTTAAATTGTTTGAACATTTACATAATTGCTTGCTCACTTATTTATTGAAAAAAAAAATTGTAATTAAGTTTCTCAAGTTAAAAACAGTAAAAACTGAATAAAATTTATATGAAGTGTCTTTCTGTACATTTTTAGACAACAATTCAATTTTTTTTCTTAAAATTTTTTCACATTTTTTACATTCTGAAGTTGAAGTTGTGCTTTCCTGTTCCAATTTTTATTCTTTTTTCAATCAATCCCAGCTTTTTTATCGATCTTTCATCGAGAATTAAACCCGATCCACAACCATTTGGCGTTTGATGCTTTCGTTAATTTTTTTTTTCTCATATCTTTTTCTTACTCCCCAAACCCATCCAATCCCAATCACGTGTGTGTATAATAACTGCACGAGCAGAACGGTGTGTCTTTGTGGGTCTCTAAGTTCCCCTTTCATACGATGTGCTGTGCTTTGTGAATCCCGCAGAGAGTTGCTCATCTTCCTCATCACTCACTGCCGACGACGACGACGGTTATAGTTCTATATGCGGTGTGAAGGATCTCTCGGTCCTTTTTGACTTGGCTGCCGAGAGATGGTGCCAGATGGAGGGATTTCACCGCCTTGCCACCCAACTCACACCCACTCCCACAAGTGTGGGTCGGAGGTGGTTACGCCAAGCTGGCGTGTAGGTTTTACGGATTTTGTTTTTGCACTTGGTTTTATTCCTCCTGGGAAACCGACTCCGACCTTTTCCCGGAAAGCTCACACTCACACACACACACGTTCATATCTGGCATTGCCACGCCACTTCTTGCCACTTTGGCCACCCCGTCCAAAGGGGTGTAGGAGGGTGGGTGCAGGGTACTGCTGCCTTTCCGTGACGCCTGCAGCAGCATTCGCATACGACAACAACGACTACCGTACGAGTCTGACATTGGCCAGAGTCCCGTACAGCTCTATAGTCACCAGCAAGTTCTCTGGATCCATGAAGAGGCAACTTTTCTTACGGGCAAGTGTACGGGCGCGCGTATGAGTATGTATGCACAAGCCACACGTGTGTTTCCGCCCTGACCGGACCCCCCTGGTTTCCTCCCATTTTGGGTTTCAGCAGAGGCAGTGAATTGTTGGAATCTGGACCCGTCGTGGACCTTTGGGCCTGACAGTGCAGCAGTGCCAACAGTGTGTTGTGTTTTACCGCGCGGAAATCAAGGGATCCCGGATGATGGAGTTGCCACGTGGGTTGCAAATGGGTGGGAGGGGTTTTGGACGTCTGCGTGAGTGTGTGTGTGTCTGTCGTAAACTTGCCCAAGTAGTGGGATGATTTGGTGTGATTTGAGGCCCGTATAGAGGCTGTTACAGTGAGGCATTTAGCAACTGTGTCAGGTTGTTGAGATTGCTGAAAATATTGTATTATTCATAACTTAAAATCATTAAAGATCATACAAAAAAGCAACATAAAAAATGCGTAGTTATATTGTATTCTACAGCAAATTACTTTGAATATTTGGAGTTGTTTTGTATCATCACTTAGTCATCAAAACAATTTTAATTTTAAAAAAATACTGTTAAATATTCTAAAATGTGTATCCTGATGAGCAAAGTTATAGGAAGTAGTAAGAAAATAAGTTGCCAAATTTTACATTTTTGAAACATGTTTTTTAAATTAAGGTGACAAAAATTCCCATCATTAAACTATTGCACAAATTGCTGAAAATTCGTATGTTGGAATGTTAAGGCTTGTACAGCAATCACGAAATCGGCATGGTTAAAAAAAAATCCGATCGGGCTGAAAGATTTTCTGGGGGTTCCTAGGCCGAAATAATTAAACCCATTTTTTTTTTTGCTATAGGTGTGACCTACGCCGTTTTAGGGTGGCCCAAAAAATGGCCAATTTCGTCTTTTTTCGCAAAAACCACATTTTTCTCTAAATGATAAATCTGCGCCATTTCAACCGATTTTAGTTGTCTTGAACGCAAAGAAAGGTCATAAGATAGTTTGAAGTTTTGAAAAACCTAGCATGGGGAATTGCTTTATAGTTATAAAGTTTTTTTTCATCTATATTTGACGAAAATGAAGAGATATAAAAATAATTAGCTATAATGCTGGTAAAAATGTTATTAAAAGTTTTTTTCAAGGTCAAGAGGGTTACAAAAAATTTCAATCCTGATTTTCCTTTTTCTTTTCTTTTTTTAGGTGAAAAGTATCACATGTATATGTACATCATTACAATTTTGCTACTAGAAATTTGCCTAATGAATTTATGAAAATATTATTTTTCATAAACTTTATCATCCTTACTCCTTAAGGCGTCATCCATAAAGTATGTCACGCTAAAATCGGCCAAAATTCGTCGTAGACCCACCTTCATGTATACCTATCGACTCAGAATCGAAAACTGAACAAATGTCTGTGTGTATGTGTGTGTGTATGTATGTATGTGGCCAACAAACTAGCTCATGTTTCTCGGCACTGGCTGAACAGATTTGACCCGAATCTGTTGCATTCGACTTGGTTTAGGGTCCCATAGATCGAGTTTTATACAGATTGAAGTTTCGATAAGTAGTTCAAAAGTTATGTATAAAAATGTGTTTTCACATATATCCGGATCTCACATAAATGTATGTAAACTATGTCCGGGTCCATCATCCGACCAATCGTTGGTTAGGTTATCGCAAGACCTTTTCAACGAGTCCAAAACAATGAAGATCTGGCAACCCTGTCTCGAGATATGGCCCCTTAAGTGATATTGGTGTACTTTTTGGAAGCCGGATCTCACTTAAATGTATGTAAACAATGTCCGGATCCACCATCCGACCCATCGTTGGTTAGGTTATCGAAAGACCTTTCAACGAGTCCAAAACAATGAAGATCTGGCAACCCTGTCTTGAGATATGGTGTACTTTTTATTCCGGATCTAAAAAATAGATGAAATTTGTGTACAGCCAGTGTTGGTAATGAGTGAGGAAGGCTCCAACCACATAGGTGGATTAAGTTAGTTTTTTCTTTTATGACCTAATACATTTTTACCAAATTTTCAGGTAAAAAACAGCTTTATATTTTGCCAAGACATTTTCTTAACTCTTGGAACCATTTTTTTGAAAATGCCTTGAAAAAAATAAATGAGGAAATGCAACATGATTTTGTTCAAATAAATTTAATATTTAGTTCATATAGAATTAATTAGATGAATATCTGATTGATATCAAGATTTATTTCTGATAATATTAATTTATGAAGCAACTGGAAACAAATCTTGCCTAATGGAAATAAACTATTCGATTTTGGTGTTATTTAATTAAAAAAATGCTTTTGAGTATCTCATGCCGATAGGAACTTTTGAATATTTAATCTAGGCCACTGCAAATATTTTTTGAGCTTTATGTCCCTCGCCTATGACCAAAGTCGAGGGGGGAGGGCAAAAAATAGAAAAAAAAAGTTTAAAAATTGAATTTACGAGCCATGGTTTCAACATTTGAATGGAAAAAGTATTTTAAAATGCATTATACACCTGTCCAGTTGTTTTGCAATCATTAGTTTCCAAAATATCTAAGTATTGACGAAAATTTTATTTTTCGCGAAAAAAAAGTTTTTGCGGTGTTGTGCATTGGAATTTCATAAAAAAAATCAAAATATTTTTAATCCAGCTCAAACATGCTAAATATGATTATCAATGCAGAAAAATGCATTTTAGATTGTTTTAGGGGATCTATACCCTTTTTTAGCCTGTTTCTATTATCGGCCTATCAGCACTTTGATCATAAACTACTGCTTTCTTAAAGTGTTGTTGGCTGTTCCAAAGTAATAAATAGCTCAAGTAAAAGTGATAAGTAAGTAAGTAAGTTGATTTAACTTCTATTTTCGTTGAAATTTTGAAATTTTTTGAAAAAAATTGTTTTGTCCCTTGATTTTTCCGACACATTTTGAAGGGATGGGGCGACATAAACTTTGAAAAATATTTGCAACGGCCTTATTAAAAACTCTGTTTTTTAAAGCCTTGTATCGTGTTTAATTTATGAGTAAAGATTATCAAACTTTTTTTTTAAATATATTTTAAGACTGAATTTTCAGTATTCAACAAATAGTCTAGCTTGACGTCACACTCTCACGGACCCCACTCCCCCCCTTGTCACACTTTGTCACGCTTGCGACAGCCCCCCCTCCCCTAGAGCGTGACGTACTTTATGGATGACGCCTTAATTTGTGACAGTCTTTATTGATTAAACATTGAACACATATAAATTAGCATTTAACAATGTGTTTTGAATAGTCAACAAGGGTTTCACAAGGGTTTTTCAATTTAAAATTCATTTCCAGTATTTTATTTCCCCACATATTTAAAGAAAATTCTAAAGGAAAAACAATTTGAAATAAAATTTGTTAAAGCCTTTGTAACTAGTTGGAATACATTTTTCCTTTTTTTTACATTTTCGAGTTCGATAAATAATTAAATTTTTCTATAATTGTTTGAAATAATTATTAAATTAATTGTTTGATTATATTTGATATAATAACGTCTATGAAATCTTTATTTGAATTAATTATATCAATATTTTATAGAGTTTTGAGAATTTTAAGACCATTTGTACTATTTGAAGTAGACAAGTGTAACAAAAAATTTTTTTCATGTTGAAAAGAAAACAATGATGCACAAATTTGTTTGCCAAATTATTTAACCAGTATAAATTTAAGTTAAGATAAATTAATCCTGTTAAGGTATTGTGTTTTATTGGTTATTATTGCTTAGGCATTTTCTGTCTATTTTATGTTATTTTTTTCTATTCACTTTTTGCCTTTTTTTGTTTCGTTGTTATTTTTAGAAAATATTAATTGAATGAAGTTTTCTAAAAGTCTGTGCACCTCAACAAATTTCTCACTTAAACTCAAATGTCTGTGAAACACAGACAAATTTGTGCATCTGGCATCCTTAGATTGGATGGTTAATTAATTAAAAATTGTGTTGTTTTTTTTTTTTCACCACGATATCGGATTTTGTTGACAATATGTTGAATAAGGGAGGGGGAGGGAATTACTTGACCTTGTTGTTGTTGTTTATTTTCCCTGCGTTTATAATCATTTTAAGCATGTTTCAGTTTATTCTACAATCTATTAAATTTTACAAATTTTTCGATGTGCAGTACCACAAAAAGTTTTATTTTGCATATTTTTTTTGTTTTCGTCAAATCGTAATTTTTTTACAAACTAATGATTGCAAAACAACTGGACTAATGTAAAATGCATTTTAAAATACTTTCTTCTTTCTTCTTTCTCGGAAGGGATTAATCCCGCATAATTCGGTTTTTATATGTGGGTAATTCTCTACCAACTCACACGAAATCGGGAAAAGTTCTCTTTGTTTCGTCGTCCGTGTCTGTCGCGGGTGACCATAAACGGCCATGATCAACGATGGCCAACTTTTTCAAAACTTTTTTTTCGTAAAATCGCGATAACTCGTGATTGTTACAAGCAAACCCCTTATGTTTATCTATCAACATTTTTTGCTCTGCCACTTTGTAAAACATTGTTACACTTTAAAAAATAACCCTGCAAAGTTAGAAAAAAACACGAAATTTTAAAATGAAAAAAATTGTTCAAAATGAAAAAAATACCTTTCTGGGTCAATGTAGATTCGAAAAGTACATTAAATTTCCCATTAAATGACATATTCCAAAAAAAAAAATACAGTTGAGTAACGGAAAATGGCAGAGTTTTTAAAACTTCTTTAGTGTTTTTTTTTTTTCGATGAAAAATACGTTTTTTCGGAATTCTGAGTACACCATCAAATCGGGCGTCTAATTTTACATAAAAGTCCCTTTGACATCAATTTTATATCTCATCACCGTTTCAGGCTGAAATTATTGAAAAACACCTCTTTTTTCGCATGTTCAAAAATTGAAGGGGTCTTACCGCCCCTCCGTCACGAGATATCAAAAAATAAACCTCGGATTCGTGATTAGGCACAAAAGTTACCCCTTAGGTCAAAGTTTCACGCAAATCGAAGAGGGGTCGGGGCAACTGCTGTGTGAGTTGGCGGAGAATTACCCATGTGAGAAACTTATTTCGGATTTGAATTCATAGGACAGAGTGTTGCGACAAATCAAACTTTTTCAGTAAAATTGCTGTATCTCGCCAATAGTTCATTTTAGTTTGAGGTATACATTGATTATTATGTAAAATTGTCCGGGAAACACGATTATGATAAAATAAAAAAAAAATTGGAATTGTTCAAAACTGAATTTTAATAGTTTAAACGTTAAAATATAATATTAGGGGACATTTAAGGGTTAAAGTTTTATTTTTATCGAATTCCTTGGAATTTTCTATAAAATGCAACCTATAGAAAGTGTTTTGCTCAAGTAGTTGCAAAGTTATGATTAAAAGAAAAGAAAAGTTTTTTTAAGACAATCGTCAAAAAAGAGGACGGTGCCAAAAATAGAGGGATGTTCCAATCAGCATCAAACTTGGGATTTCTGTTAACTATCGATAGATGAACGTTCCCTCCAAGTTAGGTCCAAATCGAGTCCAAAAATGTACCCAGTTGACCTGGAATGACCCATTAACATTTGAAATGATATTTGAGCTCGATCTTGAGTATCTGAGGGTACCCACCATTCGGCAACTCAACTTTTCCCACTAAGATGTTCATAATTACTGTTAAAAAGTACTCTACTCAAAAATACCTGTATATATAAAATCAAAATATGCACGTTTTTAAAAGGATAAAATTTAGGAACTGAAATGTATATAATAATTTAGAATGTTTAGTTTATGGCACTATCCTTACAATTTTTCATCCTGCGGATCTTCGTCGCATGGCATAAATTTCCATACCCTGCCCTATTTCTTTCCCATGTGACACTAATGTCACGAACCAACTACAGCAACAACTCCAACCCAAAAAAAAGTAGCACCCAAAAAATCACGCTTTACCATTTATAATTACAAGCACGCGCCGCGACGCCCCGTACGGTTTTAGTCGTTGAGCTTTTCTGTTCTTTTCTCTTTTTCTTTTTTTTATTTCGTCATGCCACGTGCGCACACATTTCAGCCATCGCCCCAAGGTGTTTCACACACACACACATTCACCCTCCCACCATCCGTCACCCCTCTGTTTGTCACTCCCTTTGTCATCGCAGCTAATAATCAGCCAGTCACCTAACCAACCTACCACCCACCCTGCCATCACTCAAAAAAGGGGATTCTCCGCAGACATCGAGGAAAACGACGCCTTCTGAGAAACGACGAGGACGCCGGTCGACCCGACGACAAGCGAGGAAAACGACGACGACTTATTTTATCAAGTCAACCACAACTACCTTCCCACAGTTTTGTGCTGAAGCAGCTCGGGGCAAATTTTCGCAATGTGACCCCCCTCCCTCCCGCTTGTGCCACCGACAACGACCCAACTTCACCTTCCCAAAGGATCTGCCGCTGCTCAGTCTTGTGTAAGGCAAAGTTTTTCCCAGCCAGCCAAGCTCGAAAAGGCATGGGCGTCGAAAACTCGAAATATTTTAAGTTGATATCAGTAAATACTTCAGTTTTGTCAAGGTATGATAGATTTGGGCTCCCTGAACATGCTAAATTCGACAGAATTGAATATTACTGAATTTCTTGCCAATAAATAAAATTGTAAATTTCCCGACGCCACTGCCCCGGAGCAAACAGTTTCCCGGTAGCAAGAAAAAGGCATCATGCCTGCATGTGCTGCTCTGGGTGTGTGTGAGCATGGGCGGTGTGGGCGTGGGAGACAAGACGAATAAGAAGAAGAAGAAGGACAAACTTTTCGTGCAACTTCACTCTGGAGGGATATAAGCTCTACTCTGGTGCGGGTTGGTGTGTCGTTTGTGGACTCCGGATCCTCCGTTGGGGTTCAGCTTGGTGTCGACAGTGCCAGCACCAGCTTGGCTTGGCAGACAAAAGTCCACAGAGAGTGAGAGCTTGGTGAGGGATTCATGGGAAAGGGGGAAAGGTTGGAGGGGAAAAGGAAAATCACCTCCAATAAAAAAGGCAAAAGCGAAAAACGAACGACGAACGTTATGACGGTAAGACCTGCTCCTTGTTCTGCCGCACGGACCGTGTCGTTGACGACGACCCAAATGGCTAGCGGGAAGTGGTCAGCTGTTGCCTTGGTAGAATTCTTTACAAAAACATTCTGAAAAATATAGCGTATTTATGTTTAGTTTAAAAACACGTCTAAAACAAATATTAACATTAATCCACAATTTGGATCACCTTCCTAATATTTTATTATTATCAATTTATAGAGTTTTTGTTGATCCTCTACACTGAAATAAAAAAAAAGTACCAAATTCCTAAACTCTAGGAATTTTGCCTCCTTTCCTTATTAAGTAATCCAAAAAACCCGATTACTAAATAAGGAAAAGTGGCAAAATTCCTAGAATTTAGGAATTTGGTACTTTTTTTTATTTCAGTGTATTCCAATATGTTATGAGTAAAATTATTCCTTTTCAATGAAATACCTGCAAAATGATGTAGTTCTTTCAGATCATTTAGAGATTCATTTTCTTTTTTCATAATTTTGGGAGTAGTTTGCTCCTCCATTAATTATGAAACAACTCAGTTTCAAATTCAAGTTTAGGCTGTTGCAATTTTTTTTCAAACTTCTTTCACACTTTGAAAGAAAATCAATTCTTAGATATTTTGGAAACTGCATTTGCATAATGCATTTGCAATATATTAAAATGCAACTTTTTTAATTAAAATGTAGAAACCATGGCACGTAATTCCATTTTTTCATTTTGTACATTTTTGGGCCCTTCTAGATAATTGTAGAGCTTGTCAAAATGAACATTTTTATTCTTGAAAAATGAATTTTGGTCAATTCTATCAAAAGTTATGGGCAAAAAACGATTTAAAAATGCTCATTTTCAAATTGAGATTAACTGAGTTAAACAAAAAAGACCTCCGAGATATTTTCAGCAAATGTACTCTAGAATGTGTACTTTCAGATGCTTCTAAGAGCGAGGTCAAACTCCACCACCTTTTCAAGTTATTCACATTTCAAAATGGCGTCTTTTTCGACGTATTTTGGCTATAACTTTCGTTTAAAAGGTCCGAATTTCGCTCTCTTGGAAGATAAATGTCTGTTTTGATAAGCTCACCAACTCGCTACGACACAAGCCTGAGTTGATAAATTCAAAAAACTCATTTTTTCATAAACACTTCAACCTAAATTACAAAAATGGCTCTAGAAACATCCCATAAGAAGATAAAGCTTTGTGCTCTTGAGCAAAGTTGCTCAGAATGGTGTTCCCTACAACTTTTCTGAAGACACGAAAGCGCTATCTCGTCATCCCGCCAAAATAAAAATTCTGAACCACCCTAAGGACCACCCTAATGTCCACCATACCAAAACATGCCCCAAATGACCCTGATCGTTTGTCCCGAAGACACCAAAGCTCTAAATATTAACGTGTGGCCGCTATCAATTTTGGCACGCTAGATTTCGGTTTCGGACCACTGTGCAATGAAATGGATGCTTGAAAGTTGAACTTTTCAGCACTTGTTTTGAAAAGTAATACTTTTCAACAATGTTTTGATTTGATAGGTGGATTGACTAAATACATGGGCCATTGACTTAGAATTCCATTTCTGTTGTTTTTCGGAATTGCAAAAAAATGTTGTAACGTCATGATTCGAAATCCGGACACTTAGTATCATATCATTTTTGTTATAGCTGGCAAAAAATCATGTAACAAGTTGGAAATGTAGAAATATCATCAGGATGTAGTAAAAACAGTAAATTTTAAGGGAATACATGCACAATATAGACAACAATTTTTCATCAGTATTTTAAAATTAAAATGACTTGTTGTGCTTCGAATCCCGGATACTGATAAAAGCTGTTTCGAAATCCGGACACTTTTGCTTCGAATTCCGGACACTCGATGTTGCTTATAAACCGCACAAATTTGGACGGAAATGTTAGTGAATGGCATTCTTTAGGTGTCAAATAAGCTGTTAACATTAAATATTACGGACTTATATTCAAATAATTGATAAAACAAGATGAGGTGTCCGGGTTTCGAAGCGTCCGGGAATTCGAATCATGACGTTATGGAACTTGTTGCAAAACTTGATCTTTTCTGCACTCGTCTTATTTATCCAATTCGGTGAACCTCGTGCTGAAAAAATCTGCTTTTGCAACTTGTTGCATAAACTACCATTTTTATTTTTTTTATTTTTTGACTTTGATCAGAGTTGAGGGACATAAACTTGAGACAACAATTGCAACGGCCCTAGCCTAAATTAGTTTGATTTCAGACTTTGGTGCCCATAATTCTTCTTAATTGTGGATTTTCAAAGTAAATTCAAGTTTACTCACATCTTCGTTAAAGAATGTGTGATTGGGGATAATGCATAAAGTATCACGTGGTATCTTAAAATTCAATAATCCATAGCTTGGCTCAAACTCAACCAATTTGAGTTCTTCTGTGCTCGTTCGCCCAGGAATGTAATACAAAAAACGATGCGATCGAAAATACTGGATTCCGGTTCTCTGGCCGAAGATACTCCGAACATTTAGCAACATACATTTAGCTATTAACCTATTGCAACAACTCCAAACAAAATATTAGCACACTAACCACTGATGAAAAACTTAATCTTGAAACACTGAAGCATCCGTAATTGAACATTTCTTTACTCATTATTGGCATCCATAGAATCAGATCTTACCATTAAGGGTCCTGATTGTTCCAAAAAGACTCATTAACACATTTGTCAGCTATTTCCGCCATGCCAAATATAATTTGACGGCAAACTGTGATAGTGCGTGCAGGCCAAGTGAGCGCCTCGCTGGTATTTTGTTGGATTCTCTCCTCTCTGAACATATTCGTGTGTGACTCGGGTCGACGGACGAAGTAGGCAAAGATATTTACGAACTATTTGTTTCGCTGTGTGAAGCGATTGGCCAAGGCGCTGGCAGCTAGCGAGTCATGTTTGCTCACGAATGGTTGCGAGCTTCAGTCGGCAAAGATTCACTCGGCGATGAGTAAGTGATTTCTGATTTTTGAGTCGACACTCACTTTGTTTCCAACAAATGAACGATTTTAATTTTTGTTTTGACCGATTTCGTCGGTTCCACGGACGAAAAAATCGTTCGACTACATGATGGCCGGATGCTTAGATTAGACTGGCCTTTTAAACGCTAACTCAGCAATACAAAAGAAGCTTAAAATTAAGTTTTATTTGATAAAAAATTAGCCTTGAGTTGTGTTCATTTTATGTGCATGACAAAAAACTAAAAGTCATATCGATACTGTGCAGCTTTTGAAATGTAAAATTCAATCATGGAATGGTACATTTCGAAAGCTGTGCAGTATTTTACGAGTTATTTACCATTTGATGATCAATTACTGTATAATTAAGATTTTTTTCTATGTACCTTTACCTTTACTTAAACCTACACTTTGCCAAAGACACCAAATTGAGCATGAGCATAAGCTTAAGTGCCCATCCGCAGTTACTCCATTAACTTTGCAGAACACACTGAATTCATCAAAAATACAGTTCTCAAAGTACAGATTTTAAAATATTTAAATACCATTGTTGTATCGACAGCCGTCAAATTTGTATGGTACTTGTAAGGACAAACCAATAACACAAAACGGCTACTTTGGTCATAGGGAAGGCCCCTACAAATCTACTAACAAACTGACGATGCTCCCCTTTGCTCTACCGCGCAACGGTTCAAGTTGAAGCGCCCGTGTCAGTGCCGTGCTGAAAGTCGTCCATCGAGTCGAGACACGAGCCGTACGACGACGTACTACACCATGCCATGCCATACCGATGCCACTGTACCATCCATCGCCAGGACCTCCCCGACACCCCCACCAAGAGGAGCCAAAGAGCGAGAAAATCTTCAATGAAGGACGACGTGATGCTCGTCGTCGTCGTCGTCGTCATTCCGGAAAGGCTCTTGAAGGGGTTTTTTCGTGTAGGTGGGGGGACGTTGGGGGCGTACGTCGAGGCAAGCATACAAAGCTGCGGTCAGGGGCAGGGAAAGCTGGGTTGTTTGGAGGAACGAAACGTGAAAATACCCACGGCTGCTGTTTGTGCTGCTCGTCGTCGTCGTCGCTGTGTACGTGCGGCAAAAGGTTCTCCCCCGGTCCTCCTGGCGTGACCACCCATGATTTCCCGACTCTCCGGAAACAGTTCTGGCCGTAACCGGGTCCACGCCAAGGTTCAGGTCTTGCCACGGCTGCTGCTGCTGCTGCACGACACACTTGTGAAACCCCCTCCCAGCTACACCTCTCCCTCCTCACGAGACAAGCCAAAAGTGTGGCCATGCCATCGCCAGAAGCAAGCAAACGAAGGCGATTATCATGCTGCTGCTGCTGAACCCCGTTCCCTCAGTGCCACCGGGTTATTGGTGTACGGATCGGGCCAGTTGGGAAAAGTGGAAAAGGATGGAAGCAGCAGCAGCAGACGACGAACGACATCGACAACTCTCTGTTGGCGTTCTGCCACCCATTCCAGCTTTTCCCCATCCCAAATACACCCAGCAGCGCTGTGAACAGTGATTTCGATTTGTGGAAAATGTGAAAAATAACAAGTCTTAAAAAGAGTGCAATTTAAAAAAAAGCAGCTCCTAATTAAGGGATTCCCGTTAAATACTAAAATTTACAAATTTTCCGGAAATTTCCGAAATTTAAGTGAAAGTTGAAATTTTCTATACTTCTTAGCAATAAGATTTCCAAAATATATTGGAAAAAGATAAAGTGATAGAACTTAGTTGGTTAAGTTCATTTGAAATTACTAATCTGGCTTGTTTCTTGAATACATAATGTCTGCTTATTTTTTCGTTGAAAAATTCCAATTTAATTTCAATTAACTTTACAAAATAAACAATAAAATCTGTCAGTCAGAGCATCATAATATATTCAAAAAACGGTATTTTTTAAAGTACTAAAATTTGAATAATTTGAAACATTGGTGCTTTGCGCCAAGACATTTTCTGTAGATTTTTACTATATTAGAGTCTAAAGTTTGAAAAATAAAATTTTCGAGAAAATCAGTATTATCTTGAAAAAAAAAATTAAAGTCCAAAAACACAACAATTTGAAATTTTGTATACATATTTTTACGTTAGAGCTTATGGTAGTTAATAAAATACATTATTTCACATTGAAGCATTTAAATTGGTGTAAATTTATACAAAATTTCACGTCTAATGATATCGATAATGCAAATTTTGAAAATTTAAGTATTCTCTACAAAACAGGCCGGTTTCGACCATTTTTATCATTTGTTTTCTTTTAATTTCACAAAATCCGCATGATCGAAAACGGGAATTTTTCAGTTAAAATTAAACTTTAAGCGGTTGTATCTTGAAAATGTCACACTTCATCAAAAAAAATTCTTGTTGTCTTCTTATTCAAAAAGCGGAAAATTGCAACGATTGTAAAAAAGTCATTTTTTTTGTAAGCTTTTTTGTAGACAGTAGTTTAGGGGATGAATAAAAAAAATGTTTCGATATTTCCAGAGTATAGAAGATACAAAAAAATTTGTAACAATATTCTTGGTGTAAAAAGCTCTCGTTGGTGTGCACCGTTAAGTACTTTGCTATTATTTTACATTGAAAACTGAAAAACTCAAAAAAATGTTTGTCTAAAATTCTTCTAACTATTTTTTTCAAAAGGTCATGATAATATTTATTTCTCTATACTTCTGAGTGGCTCATAAGTTTTTTTTGCAGTTTTTTGTCCCCTGAGACATACAAAAAAAACGAAAATGAAAACATACAGATTTTAGAAAAGTGATTTTTCGTAAAAAAAAAGTTAATTCAAAAATTGGCAAAAAACATTATTCGTGTAAGTACCTTTTTGTCTTAACAATTTTGCGTCGTTTATGTTCATATTGCAAATAATATAAAATGATTAAAAATATGGTATCTTGTGAAAAATTTAGTATTTTACAATAAAAACTACGCTGAATTGAAAATCTATACACAATTTCGCGTCTGTTGAAATCCAAGTTGCAAATAATGAAAATTTTAGTTTTTTTTATAGTATGGTATTTTGAGATTTTTTTGTATTTTGTTCAAAACTTTCTGTTATTGTGAAAATCTTTGCAAAATTTTACGTCGTTTGATGTATTTATATTGCAAAGTTATGAAAATTATACTATTTTTATTGAAAAAACGGCATTTTGTGCAAATTTTTAGCATTGAAAGATAATAACTCGTTAGATTTATATGCTTTTACAAACATTTCAAATCATTTTCAAACCCAATTTGATATATTTTACAAATTTTCAGATATAACATAAACTTCTAAGATCTGGCAATCGAATTAATATGATATATTCACAAAAACGTGAACGAGAACAGTGAAATAGGATATTTTTTTTATTTTGAGTTTAAATAATCTTACAAATAAAGCTATGAATCTTGACTTAGACACCTGGAATAAAAATTTTGATGAATGCAGGCACATGCAACTATTTTTTAAGCTTTTGGCCCCTTCTAATTTTGACTAAGTAAACTGGAGACAAAAATAAATATTTTTAACAATATAAATTTTCATTAATTTCATCAACTTTATCATCAGATTTTATTTGACAACATCAAATCGAAAACTTTTGGTTTTCAACAAATTGTAAATTTTTGGATCACGAATCAGAAGTAGAAGTAACGCGTTATAAAGAAAACAAAAGTCTTGAATTCATCACTATTTTTACAATGTTATGACTGTAGCAAAACTGTAACCATGTGTAGAGCATTTTGTGATAATTTTTCCTTATTTTTTTTGAAAATAAGGCAAAAAAATGGCTTAAAACTTTAAGAAATTCCCACATTTTCCCACCAAAGTGCACCCACCCACCCACACTTTGGGCGCACACACCGAGAAGAGAGAGAGCCCGCAGGACCGACCAAACGACCGACAGCACTGGCAGTAGCAGCAGCACGATGCCTTTGCAAGTCTTTCCAGCTTGCCGGCATCCGTCGGATGGTTGGTCGTCGTAGTTGGTGTGTAGAGGAACAACATCAGCAATACCAGCAGCAGTAGCAGCACTCGGCATAAACTTTCCTTTTCCCAGAGGACGGTTTGCAAACGGGGGTACCGTCATCAAAACATGCCGTGGAGTGTGTCGCCGGGGCCAGGGTTGCCAGATTGTGGTTGAAAGTTTAATCTCGATTTGAAAATTGCAGAAATTAATTTAAATGCAATCAGCTAATGAATTACAAAATCACTGAGTATTTTCATAGATCCCTGACGATAATGGGACGGCACTCGGCCATCTTGCTGATGTTCTTCATGACCAACGCGTTCGAAACGAAGATCATCTCGCTGATGATCAACAAACTTCCGCTTCAGCGGATCAAAACACTAGAAGATGTTGCCAAGTACGGAATCAAGTTCAATAAGGACCTGGAATTCATTTCCGATATGGTGAATCACTCCGTGATCGGGAGATTTGCAGTCCAGGGACAGTCGGACGCGTCCGAAACTGGACCTGGCTTTGGGATGTACGTGACTCATGGCCTGGCGGATATCCTGCCAGTGGTTTCGTTCGATACTGAGAAGAACAAACCGTGGTACACCGTGCTCGAGCAAGAGATTCCTCAGCAATGTTGCCAGCGTGGATGGTATTGCTAATAGGATTAACCCTAAGTTTTGTTTGGTTTGACCAAGAACTTTCAAGAAACAAGTGTTTTAAATAGACACAAATCAGACTGGCAACCCTGCCAGAGGGGACCAACTTCCACCGGTATGATGCTCTCTTGGTAGCTATATCGCTGTATATCAAAATAACACTGCAAGAACCGTATCGCAAAAGAGTGCCTGACGACCCGACCAAAAAGCGGGGGAGAGGTGGGGGAGCCCTCAAAGTGGCCGGAGTCCTTTTGGCCGTGATCCTGTGCCGCCAGCAGCAGTAGCAAGAAGAGCAGAGAACCGTGTGTGTGTGTGTGTGCGTTTGTGTGAATGTATAATAGTCGGTCGGGAATCGCGTGCTGTGTTCTGCCCATGGTCTATTGCCCATACTCCTGGGTGGTAGTTCTCGCTGCTGGCACAACCCGGTCCGGTTCCTGTACGGATAGTCGTCGTCGACTTCATCCGTTGCCATTTTCGTCGTCGTCGGCCCTGAGCTCTTGGCGTACCAGGGGCATCAGGCATCAGCTATAGACTGCTACTGAGCAGTTCTCTAGAATTTAGCAATTTTTGTAGATTATTTATAATGCACTTTCAAAATTTGGATGCAACATTCACTTTTCTTGAAATTTCGGAAAACAACTCCGGAAATATTTTTTCTGAATTTTGAATCAAAAACGGTTTGATGCAACAGTACCATTTTTCAATTTAGAAGCCTTTTATTTTATTTCAGGAATATTTTCGGATTGATTTGATTTTTTCGGCAAAGTTGTAGGTTATAATCAAAACATTTTCAAAAAGATAGGAAAATGATGCAAATCAGGTAAACACGATTTAAAGAATAATTCCTGATAAACAAACATTGTCAAACGAAATTTGGAAAAAATTGTTAACTGTAGTTTTTTTTGCAATTTAAACATACTTTATGAAAGACAAGCACCCCTGCAAAAAAATCGAAATCTTGAAAATTCTTTGTGACTGGTTGCTGAAATAAAGCCTCTTGAAATAAAATTTGTAAAAAATGAGTTTATCTCAGGTTCATCTAATTAGTCCTCATTTTTCAACTCGCGATACCTAGAAAACTGTTGATTATATTTTCAATGTTCAATGTTTAAATACGGTGAAATTTTCTGCTCTTTTCTAAACACGCTTTTCGAAAATATGGTTTGCATTAGTGCTTTTCATGCATGAAATATTTTTAAATTGCAAATAAAACACCTTGAAAACAGTGAAATTTTTCAAAAAATGTGTTAAGTCAATTTTGGTTGGAAATTTGATTTTGCATGTAAAAATAATATTTGAGTGTATTCATATTTTTTTCAAAATTCATATCTCCAGTACTAGACTTTGCACTATCCCAAAATCTAGCGCAAAAGATTCCATTTTAGTCCCGTTGAACATATAAAAAACTTAAAAATTAAAAAATACGTACTATGGAAATCCAACTTGTAGTACTAAAAAGTTATCTAAAAATATCAATATTTTTCCGTGTATTTATTTTAACCTATAACTATAACTATGCCGAAGACATCAAATCGATCAGAAAATCCCTTCTCGAGATACAGATTTTTGAATATTCACATGCTCATTTTGATGACCAACCCTCAAAAATTTATGGATACTTGCATGGAAAAACTAATCATGCAAAGTAGCTTCTTTTAACATAAGGCATGCATAGGTAGAGTTTTATTCTAATAAAAAAAAACAAAATTGAAAATCTTGAGGAATTTAATAATATTTTAAAATTGTATCAAATTTCGAGAATTGTGCATAGATTTTCACAACATTATAGTTTTTAATTTTGACCAATGAAAGTTTTCATTACAAAATGCAAAAATAAAAATTTCTGCAAACTAATTATTATTTAATATTTCTACTATTGCAATGTTGTCGGGATTTAATTATAAAAAATACAAATATCAAAGTTTTTCAAAAACCCATTTTTCAGGATGAGTATCAAAAGACGCCAAGTTTAGTATAGATTTTGACTTAATTAGAGTATTAGGTTTTCACATACGTAAATTTGCACAAAATACCGTTTTTTTAAAGTTCCCTTCAAAATGTCTTCAAAAAAAAGGGGACAGTAAAATATTTTGACAAAATTTTAATTTTTAAATTTGTAAAATCGATTAAATAGCGGTAATAACGGTTTAGCCATATTTTTGCCAAATATTTTAATATTATTTATTGGTTTCGGTTAGACACAGACACAGAACGACAAAAATAGTACATGGTTTCTAAATTTGTTGATTTTAAGTGCTTTTACAAACTGTTTTCCCTATTCGAACTGCAGTCCCTGTTCGCCCCAATTGACGGTAATGTGTTTAGTTTTTTTTTATTTTAAACTTAAAAACTCTTATGTTCTATAAAACAATACCAAATTTCGTGTCATTTGCTACCCATATTAAAAAATTATCAAAATTAGGGTACTTTGATAATAGGAGCGGTATTTTGAGAAGTTTAAGAGTACTTATACTTTTAAACTTGCAATAATATAACATAAACTATGTTTTCATTAAAAGCTGAATTTGTACAATGCGCTCTGCTTATTTTTTAGAATGTTTAACAATCATATTTTTATTACTTCTTGCTTATTAGGTTAGAAAAAATAAACTTAGTCAGTAGTGTAAAAAATACACTTTCTGACAGTGGGGGTGACATTGGGTCTCAGGGTGAGTTTGGTTCAAAGTTATTTTTTATGGATTTTATCATTTCTCAAGTTCTTCTCAATGAAACTAAATTCTGTTAAAAGGGTTGTGTAGGAGACATCTTAAGATGAATTAGCTGAAAAAATCTCGTTCCTAAAACAAATCCTGTCATTTTGGTAGCTGTTCAAAGTAGAGGTACGTTTTTGGCTAAAATGAATTTTTAATATTTTTGTTGGAATTGCTCGAAGAGTACCCAAATATTCGAAAATCTGTACTTCAAAAATTGTAGCATTTCAATATGATTCCCTCTAACAAGACACACTATTGGATGACTTGTTTTTACCATATCTTTGTATTTGAGCATCACCTGAGTTTCATTTGACCCAATGTCACCCCCTCTTAGGGATGAGATTGGTCAAACGATTGGCATTTAAGGTAGAGTTCATCAAATTCCACCATATTTTGGGAAAATGTTAGTAAACTAGCAAAGAACGATTCTATGTTAAAAGATTTTTCGATGATATTTAAATTGTTTTTGGTTACGAGAGGTGTATGAACCATAGTCACCCCCACTGACGGTTTATAATATTGTGAAAATCAGAAGTTACAAGTCAAAGTTAGAAAAATTTACTGAAAATGTTAGAAAAAGATAAAACAAATCTATGGGGAATAATTGTTATACCCCAAACGAACGTTCCATTCTCCCAGAGATCTGTTCTGCTACTAGTTCACAAAGTTTCCCAGAGCAAAGAGGAGAGAACGAACAGGAAAAAAATGAAACGGAAAAGCTACGTGTGGTCTACCAGAGGGGAGTGGGAAGAGGTTGAGGCCGTGTTGCCTTCGGAAGTTGGGACGAAAGGCACAAGGCAGCCATAAACGACATCGTCCGAGAAAAGGCAAAAGACGAACTTGGAGCCGGGTCTACATGTGGTGGGGAAGCCCACACGTGGACTCTATAAAGAGAGGCGGGGGTGGGTTTGGATCGTACATATTTAGAAAACCAGGCATCCTTTCGGTATAACACACACACACACCGTGACTGTGCTCTGAGCTGAGCCGTCTGCTGCTGGCTGTGTGTCGTCCTTACGTCCCTCGGCGAAGAGTCCAACAGCATCCTCTGGACGACCCTGGTTCGTGTACGTGTGCCACACACGGACAAAACTTATGGGGGGCCACATTCCGGAGTGGGTTGCACACTCATAAAATGGAATGATTTTATTTTTATACGGTTTTCGGTTATTACAGATGGATGTGCCAAACTCCACTGCCGGGGGAGGTTCCGAAGGGACGGCAAGGGACAACGATGACACTTCTGAATCTGTGAGTTTGAGTTTTAGGGGAAGCGATTGGAGGTAGGAACGTTGGACGATTATTGTTTAATATGGGGTCACATTTCAACGGGCTCCCGAGCTGAGCTGGGGGCGTGGGAGTGTAGAGAGAAGGTGGAACGGATTCAGCACTCCTATGGCATACGGCTGATGCTGGTGGCTGCTGGGACAATATTGCAGCGGTCATGGTTCTGCGATATATAACTGCTCGCAAGAGAGGTCCTCTCATATGAGAGTAATGCGAGGGAAGTAGCGTTTCAGTAGGACTTTAATTACGCCGATAGATGGGCGTGAAGCATGTAACTGAATGTGACCAAAAAGTTGAAATATTGGGAAGTACCAATTTTATTTTACAAAAAAAATAAAAAGAAACATAGGGTTGAACCCTAATAAACTGGAATTCATACAAGATAAAAAATAAATAATTCAGATTTGTGAAATGAATTATAATTGATTTTTACTTATACCAAAAATCCTAATATCTTAAACACATTAGTGTAAATCAATATAAATTCCAAAACAAAAGGCATTTGACATGACTTCACTTCACGAAATCCGCACACACACAACACACACAGACAGATATTTGTTTAGTCTTTGATAAATCTATCGTACACACTTGGGTACACAGCAAAAAATACGATGGTAAAATCACATGAAAAGCATGTGAGAAAAGTCATCGAATATTACAACCGTTACAACCGACGAGATTCAAACCCAGCACTCACAGTGAGGATTGGCACCTTAACCCGCTCGGCTATCTGACCGATGAAGAGTGGAAATGATAAAAGCCTATTTAAGCTTGACATTTAAAGTAGGTTTCCCATACTGATGAGCCACATAATTCTGAGTGTAATATTACATTCAATTTAATAAAATATTGACAAGTTTATTAACCCCAACTTTTGAGCCATAGAGAAGTACGGAAAAAAATTGGCGCCGGGTTATATTTATTAATAAATTGCGTTATTTGAAAAATAAAAATTTAGTCAAAAAAAGGTTAACTTCAGTATAAAATGCAAAAAAATACAAAAATTGAAATAACAAGCCATAGTCTCAACATTTGAAAGGTATTTTAAGTGCTATTTGCACTAGTTCAGATGTTTTACAATCATTAGTTTTAATTTTTTTTTTAGATTTGACCAAAACAAAAAAAACAGTGAAAAAGAGCTTTTTGCGGTACAGTAAATTGAAAAATTTAGAAAATTCAAAAGATTTTTGAATGAAAATGATTCTAAACTGACAGGGGAATGCACTTTAAATTAATTTAACCTGATTACACTTCAATGTCCCTTGAAAATTTGTAGTTTATTGAAAAAATATTTTTTGCTTCCTGATATTTCGATCCCCACCGGTGACAAAAACTTTTAAAATATTTGTACAAGCCTTAACTTTATTTTTCCAAAAATAAATTTTCAAAAATTTGTAAACCTGCTCTAAAAAATAACTTTTTTATATTTATTAGGAGACAAAAACCGCAACTTTTGAGCCATAGAAAAGTGTGGAGAAATGTTTTCTGCCTTATCAGGATCGAGTTTTGCAGCATTGGTATGTTCTACAAAGTTGCAGAGCATTAAATTTTCAATGAGAATCTTTTTTTTTTGAGAATATTTGGATGGAAGTTTGCACCGTGCATTGGAGGTGGACAAACCCGCTCTCTTTTAGGAGCCGCTCATTTTCGTTTGCTCATTGAATAGAGCGGCTCTTTTGAACGGCTCTTTCGCTCTTTTTCTAAATTTTGATTAAGTGGCTATTTTCAAAAATTGTGCGATTTCGTTCAAACAATTAATTTACCAAACCTAAATCTAGGATTTAAGAGTAAATTGCTCTTAATATGAATAAATTAAAAAAAACCTGATATTTGGAGAAAAAAAATCTTAGAATTCTTTTCTACATTCTGATTAAATCGAAAAATGCTAAAGTTTAATCGGGCATGAGATTTTTTTCCAAAATCTAGTGGGCTATTTATTATATTTTGGAAAAAAATTCTAAGTTAGGCTATTTGAAATGCTCAAATTAATATTCGAGTTATACTTTAATAAGCGATCAATTGTACAGTTAAAAACAGTTTTTTTATTTTTTTTCAGAAAGTCATTCACTTTTGGATTTTCAAAGAGAACTAGGAAACTGAAAAATATGAGTTTGAAAGCTTTTAATTGGTTTTCAATTATGGGTATTTATGCTATTTAGAGTCTTTCAATATATATTGATGAAAAAGTTGCAATAGACTCCTCAATGAAATATGACAATTCAGCTCTCATTATCTCGGAAAATAACCCTTTCTATAACCTGATTTTTTATAAGCATTGAATGATTTTCTGTATTAAATTGCATTTTCAACTTTCAAAAACAAATTTGGAATTCCATTTTGTTGGAAATCCTATGAATTATATTTATAAACATAAAAATAGAAACAAGTTTTCAAAATCATTCCATCTTGTAACGGTTCTTTCAAAAGACTGGAGTTTTGAAAAGAACCGTGACTCTTTTTTTGTGAGCCATGGTTCGTTCCCTCTTTTTAAAGAGCCGGCTCTTTGAGCGGCTAGCTCTTTTTTTGCTCACCTCTAATGTTGATATAAACTCTTAGGAAAAGTGTTTTTTATGAGTCGGGACAAAACATTTTGATTTTAATCTCACAGTTCCTCAAAAGTATGTTAAATGTTTTCTTTACAAAATGTTTAAATAAAATGGACCTATTTAGTTGTTGTTCTAATGCCATTGATTTCCTATCGAAATGAAATGTCGAAACAAGAGTTATGAAAGTAATTATATTGTTAAACTGGAAATAGTTTGGTGTCATTAGGTTTTTTTCAGTTACATAAGAAACATTGTAATAAAATTTCCAATTTTAGATTTTTCATGCATTTCGAAAAATAGCAAGAAAGAATGTCTAGACTAAGGGAAAAGTCAAGAGAATATCGATATTTGGTAATGCTCTTTCATATAACCCAGTATCCAGTAAAAGACGGTAAAATACCACCAAACCAAAATCACGGAAGAACAACATCAAGTTATAGTATTCCAATGGCGTGGGAATACGAAAAAAATATATTCCACTGTTATTTTCCCTACTCGGATTGCGAATTCCAGAACTAATAGCTGAAATAGGTTTTTAGAGCAGATAAATAATACATAAAAAGTTATTCGATTCTCTTTTAAATTTTTGAAACATATTCATTTTTAAAATCCATTGAACAAAAAACTTATTCCTAATTCGAGAAGTTTGAAAACTACCTATATTATTGAAATAAATTTAATGTTAATTTTTGTAGTAACACTTATATCATTAATTTGTATTTAACATTTAAACGTTTAACCAGATTTTTTTAAACACTTCACTACTTGCGTTTATTTGCAAATGTTATACCAAATTGAAAAATAGGCATACAATATTTAATCCATAAGAATTTTTAAACAGTTTTTATATTTGAATTAAATAAAAAAAATACACTTGTTTTGCACAAAATAATTTGTAACAAGTTCAACTTGTCTAACGCCACTTGCAGGAAAGACAAACCGCCTGGAAAATGCCATAATTATACTGCAACCCCCGTCTTCCCACAATAATTCGCTCCTTTTACATCCGAGGAACGATGCCAACTGTCGGTCCGCAAGCCTTGTTCCATCGCAGCATCACCATCATCATCATCGCCATCGTTCAATGTTTTCATCGTTGGCAAAAATGTAAACGAGTCCTTTTTGCAGGTCCCTTGTGTTGAGTTACTGCTATCTACGTATGATCGACTCATTCGTTTGGTCCTCGACTATGCCTCTGTGCAGAATTAGGCCCGGTATCATCATCAAACGTCTAACTACATTCGCCACCCCTCTCCTTCACGTTGACAAACTCGCTCACACACGTCGTGCACCACATCCGAACCGTATCCCCATTTGGAAACAATATTCTAGCTATTTGACCCCCCCATAATTAACTAAACGCTTACATTTAACCGTCACCTATGGCCCGACGACGACAACGTCGTCGGAAAAGACAACGTTACGTTACAGCGAGGACACCGTTGAAGGGGACGGATTTGAGCTGCTAGAAATTGAGTCATAATAGTATTACAGCAAGTCCATTTAAAAGTTAAACTCAAAAAAAAAATCACAAAATGGTCAGGAAATTACAGTACTTACCGTAAAACTGCCAGTCGAGGAGTAAAATTAGCATGTCTTCCCGTAACACCTTAAAGATTATTAATTTTTTTCGAGAATTACATAGAAATCACCCATATGTTTTTTTTTTTCAATATTTTGTTAGAATAAAGATCTTAATTCAAATTGAAGTAACTGCTGAATAAAATTCTAAAACTCAACAAAATTAGAAAAGATCTGTCCAATATCCCCACCTGGCACAATACCATGGTCCATACACAGTCCCAACTCTGTCGTGCTACGAACAGGCCTGGAAAAGCCGTTCTACTTCAACCAGTTAGGAGGAAGATGATTTCGTACACACCATCCAACCAACCAACCAAGGGTATGTACGGCCCAACTCGTCGTCGTACGACTCGTAACAACTCAGTCTTCCGAACCGGTGGCCACGTTGATGCGTCAAAGTCAGAACGAAGGGTAAAACGATGGGTCAGGGAAGGAAGCTGCCAGCCTGGCAGTGCACGCCACATTGGCTACATCCAGCTGGAAAAATGATCGTACACTGGCTCGTTCGACTGTGGATGCGGAAAACGTTTTATACCACCCCCGGAATCATCAGCAGCGTAGAAAGGTAGACTCAGCAACTGCTTTGACACCGTTTAGAAGCTGCACGGGAAGGTAGATTGGGGGCAAGTGGACCTTTCGGTAATTGATGTGAAATTTGTAGCTCTGGAATCTTGAAATTCTTACTCAAACTCAATAATTTTGTCACTTTACTAAAAAGTTGAGAAAAATTGTTTAAATATTGCATAAAACCCCAAAACAGAAAAAAAAACTTTTGTGGTACTCCCTTCAATCAACTAGAATCTGGCAAAGAGTAACTTTCTAACCCCCTCCCCCTTCAAGCCATCTATCTGCCCACTCTGAAGCAGTACCTAAGTTGCCACTTTGCCAATCCCGACCATCATTCTGACGTTCTGTCGTTTCTCGGAAAACTGTCCAGGACCAGGTTGGAAACTTCCTCCTGTACGGTTGTCATCGTTGGTCCTGCAGCAAGCTTCGTTTTAGTCATCAACATCATCATCAGCAGCCCAACCCGTTGGACGTTCTTTTTCGCGACGTACCACGTGGCAGCCATCGCAGGCACATTAAACTGCCACCACGGCCAACCATCAACCCCCTCTGATGGCATGGCTGGTTTCTGCTCCCATTATCGGGTGTTATTTTTCTCCGACCTGACGTTCAAGTGCGGACCGGTTCAACCCCAACCCCCCGCATTGTTAAAGTTCTGAAGGTATGGTTCGTGGAGTAGTGCATCGGCTGGGGGTCGGAGTAGGAGGTGGAAGTGCAAACAAACATAGCCATAGAATACTTTGTAAAGTGCAACCAGCAGCTTACAGGGAGTACACGGTGGAGAGTTTGAAAATCTAAATTGTTGTAAATTTTCGAGAAAAATCAACTAATCTGATTTATTCAACAGCATTTGACACGGTAAACGGTGAATTGACTAAACACATAGACGTTTTAGTTTAAATACTACTTAAACGAGTTTTCAATTTTTTGAATTGTATGGAAATCGATGCAGAACTCGTTTTTTTACCACTCATCGTATTCGTTTTTTTTATTTTAACTTATGCAGATAAATTCATATAAAAACAACGGAAGAAAAACGCAAAGGAAATTTTAAATTTATTTTAACGGCGCTCTTAAAAGTGAAAGATTGGGGTTTTCCCGTCAAAAATTTCAAAGCAAACTTATGTGAAAATTCTCGAGGAATCCGTATATGTTAAAATTTAGATCAAAAATTGTTAAAATATTGTTGCAGATCGTCAGATTTTTCGTTAGTCTTTTGGTAACATCTTAGGCTATTTTCTTAAAAATTTTGAATGAAAAAAAATCGTGACAACACCTTTAAATTTAAGTTTTAGACTTAAAAATCGAAAAATCTCATAGAAGTGGCGTTTTTTTTTTCTTTCTGTGTATTTTTTTCAGAATGCCCGTCCAATTTCCTACAAGTTTGTCTTTGACCACTTTTTGATACGACGCAACGGCTTCAAGATACAGTAATTTTTAAATTGCAAAATACAAAAATATTTAAATACCTTACACCCTTCTCAAATGTTATTTTCGAGTACTATTGGCTCCATATACACAAAAATGGCTTATATAGGCCTAGGATAACATGCCTAAAAAAATTCATTGAAATCGGAGAGGGTCGGGTACAAATGTACCAGAAAAATTCCTGATTTGAGCTGGAATTGCTCCATGAGCTTTAGTGCAATGATGTTAAATTGCTTATGAAAACTCTCAGAATCGATGGACAACTCTTCATCCATATTGAAAAATATAAGGTAAAAAATTAAAGATATTATGTGAATAGCTAGCGGACTTTTCATTTAGCAAAAATCTAATCTTTAGTCGTTGATTCCCATATTGCCATTTTTGAGAGGTTGAGTATTTGGAAACGTTTTTTTGTGCAAATTTGAAAAAAATTTACAGAAATTTTCAATATTATCAAAATTTAATTAAAATTCCACGTTGTTTCAAAAATATGCAACTATGAATATTTTCAATAAAATGCTTTTTGTGAACATTTGAGTACATAAAAAAGGTATGTTGCTTTATTTTTTTTTAATTTATCACGCAGCAAACTGCTGTATTGTGAAAATCCATTCAAAACTTCGCATTTTATGCATTTTATGAAAAAATGTGTATTTGTATTCCTTTTCCTATTTGCTTAGTGTTGTCAAAATCCCTCAATTGCCCACAAAAAAATTTGAATAATGAAAAAATAAGATATATTGTAAACATCAATTTAATGTTGTAAAACTCGCACAAAAAGTTCGTCCATTCTTTGAAAGTCATATTGTTAATGAGTCGAGGGACATACATTTCAAACGGTGCCCAAACTTGGAAGAGTTTTTTTCATACTCATCAAATTTCTTATCGCACTTTTTCTATTTTGCTTATCTTATTTGATGAAACATTGTCTATCCATTCCGTTTGCTAAAACTAGTAATTTTTCATAATTAGTTCACCATAGAGGAATTCTCGTGGACATTCGGTAAATGATACATATTTTAAAATTTGTTTCAGAAAATTACGAGCAAAAAAAAGTTTCATCCGTTTGTGCCATAACTCAAAAGATGGAAGTTTCCATCTACAAAACAAAACAACAGAACTGTTTCAAATAGCAAAGCAATAAATTAATTGCTTTATTGTAGGGATGACTTTAGTGCTTTAGTGTAGGGGTGACCGAAGCACATAATTTAAAACATAAATTACACACTTTTACAAAGTTTGTGTCACCCCTTCTAAAATATATTTAAAAAATAAAAAATAAAACAAATCTTTTTCAATCAAAAATCAAACCATCCACATTAACGACCCCCGGGTCTTTTGTGGTCTCTATTGCAAGTTTCTGCTCGAACCTAGGAGTCCGAAGGCTTGAATGGGGAGAGCACCCAATCCTCTTTCTACTCCAAGGAACCTTCCACCCCAGTGTTTGAACTGACGACCTTTGGATTGCGAGTCCAACCGCCGCCAGCGATTCCACCGGAGTAGGCTTGGTTTGGTGTGTTGTTTGTACTTATGGCATGGGGACGACTCCTACACCTGGAATGACTTAACGGCCTAACAACCAAGCCCGGGACCGACATTTTACTTCCTCATCCGATGGAAGGTTGCAGCAGATGGGAATCGAACCCAGACAAATCTTTTTAAATACAACTTTAAAACTTTCATTATATTTGTGAAATCACGATAGTTGAGACACGAATGTTGCAATGAAAAGCAGATTAATAATATTTATGTTGGTTTTTTTTTTGATTTTCTGATTTTAATTAAATTTAACCAATTGATTGGAGGCTTTTTTGTACAGAACTGTTTAGTTTTTTTTTGTTTTCTAATATGTTGTTTAGCTTTATTGATTGAAATTAAAATAAAACATTTTTTGTCATATGACCCGCAAGCTCATGTGAGCTTCAAATTTGGCCCGCCATTCAAAGACTTTGAGCACTCCTGGTTTAGTATGTCCTACGATTCCTTGAATTTACCTTACCTGTACTTAAAACATTCCTTAAGACTTCATGTTCATATATAAATTTCCTCAAGAAACAGAAATTATAAATGTTTGACATCAGAAATTAAACATATCCTTTAAAAAACTGCGAATTTTTATTGAAAATCTTCTATTTTTCGATAGAAAAATTAAAATGTAAGCGATTGCCTCCATTGGATTATTTTATATCGAAAAAAAATGTATTAAAAAAGTATACATTTTCTTCACAAAACTATGTATTTTAATTTAAATCCTCTATTTGGCTCTCTATGGCTTGAAAGTCGAAATTTTAAGCGATGTCTAGTCCTAGGACCATTTCATATCAAAATGTTTATGGGTTAAGTCCTAAATTTTTTATTTTTGAAAGCTGTTTCCAACAACCGTTTTGTTTTTTGAAGCGTAAACTACTAGACGCACGTTCCTCCCATTTTGGTCTAAATGATGGTCGAGTCCAAAAGTGTACTCAGATGACTTGGAATGACCCTTAAATATCAGTGTAGAAAACAGATTTTTTGAGGAATCTAAAATTTTAGCGCATGTTTCTTTTGCGAAATTGATTCAGGAACATGAATTTGATAAAATTATCATCACAAAATTGGATCCCGGGGGGCAAAAATTTGCACCTAAAAAATAACTAAAAGAAAAGGTTTCTTTTTTATTCATTAAATTGCCTTACTCAAAGCGTTCTCTCTCACAGATGTCCCCTACAAGCTCCAGGTCGATGACAATAACATTATCGTTATCGCCGGATGATAAAATTATGTATGTATGTATGTATGTATGTATGATCCCCATACCCGCAGGCAACTTGGTCCCGAAACACATGTGAGCGCTAGGTGAACAATTCGATCATCTTTTACTCTGTAATCTGTACACCCACGTGCATAAGTTTTTTTGCACGAATTTTAGTGCTACAACTACCGGCGCAAAGAATAAAAAGAAACCCCTTTCCCCAACCCAAGCACCGGAAATTTGTAGCGGGTGTAGGGACACTTCGTATAGACGCCCTTGCTCCCATCACGTCACTGAGGGTATGGAGCGACGAGAAATTAATAAGCATGCCCCCCTAGTCGAACCTTCATTAGAGAAGCAGGCAATCCACAACTCACAGCGAACGACCAAAGGAACACCCTACCGCGTATATAGTAATATTGGCGTGGTTTGTGTTCATTGATGTGTGTTAGCCTGTCCCATTTTGAGGTCATGTCGAGGAATTTCAGGTGCTCACTTCTTAAATGATAGAATATGATGTTAGGAACAATGTTTTCTTAGACAAGAAAAAATAATAAAATACTTTCTCGCACCCCCTAGTCGATTTACTAAAAAAAGTCACTTTTTTGAACAAATTTTCTAAAATCGCTTGGAATCAATACAAAAACTGCTTCGATCAGGTGTGTATTATCTTCAAACGATAGGTTTTTGTCCATAGATTAAGATGCACTATCAATATTGGACCAAAATTTAAGTTTTTGGACTCTCCCAGGCGGATTTGTGTCGAAAAAATCGCATTTTTTCGAAACTTTTTTCAGAAATGTTCATTTAATTTAGGGTAGCCTATTTTTCCCAGTAAAACCAATACATGCAGCTTGTAGGAAATTTCATGGCGAACATTTTTCCCTCTGAGAAAATCCAATTTCGACACTCCAGAGCCGAGATATTTGAGTTTTAGTGAGGAAAAAAGTGGCAATTTTCAAAATTTCTCAAAATTCAGAAGCAAGGCCTACTAATTACACGATGTAGCAAGCATATGTCTCAAAGGTCAGGGTATGCTTTTTTATAGTAATTTTGGCCGCTGAATCCGAATCTGAAATCAAATTTCGTGTAAACAGTGATGTTTTGGAGCTACACCCTTTCGGAATGTTATTTGCGTGTTTAAGAGGCAGTTTTTGTAAATATTGCTCGGTTTGTTCTAAAGGTCGTATCGAGGTGCTCCGATTTGGATGAAACTTTCAGCGTTTGTTTGTCTATACATGAGATGAACTCATGCCAAATATGAGGCTCTACGACAAAGGGAAGTGGGGTAAAACGGGCATTGAAGTTCGAGGTCCAAAAAACATAAAAAATCTTAAAATTGCTCGCATTTTAGTAAAACTTCATCAATTCCAACTCTCTTTGATGCATTCGAAAGGTCTTTTGAAGCACTTCAAAATGAATGAGCCATAGACATCCAGGATTGGTTTAACATTTTCTCATAGCTTTTGCAAATTACTGTTAGAAATGGTTTTTTTTAAACCTCAATATCTTTTTGCAACAGTCAGCAACACCCATACTCTTTTAGTTCAAAAGTTAGGGAATTTCATGGACTATAAGCCTACGGTAATAACTTTTTGGCCAATCGCAGTTTTCCTCATAGTTTTTCGATTTTTCTAGAACAAACATTTTACAACGTTAGTTATTGTCCCATAGCGGCTGTTTTTAGTCTAACTTTTGTCATATTCGAAATCCTCGGAAAATTCAAACTTCAATGCCCGTTTTTACCCCACTTCCCTTTGTCGTAGAGGCTCATATTTGGCATGAGTTCATCTCATGTATAGACAAACAAACGCTGAAAGTATCATCCAAATCGGAGCACCTCGATACGACCTCTAGAACAAACCGAGCAATATTTACAAAAACTGCCTCTTAAACACGCAAATAACATTCCAAAAGGGTGTAGCTCCAAAACATCACTGTTTACACGAAATTTGATTTCAGATTCGGATTCAGCGGCCAAAATTACTATAAAAAAGCATACCCTGACCTTTGAGACATATGCTTGCTACATCGTGTAATTAGTAGGCCTTGCTTCTGAATTTTGAGAAATTTTGAAAATTGCCACTTTTTTCCTCACTAAAACTCAAATATCTCGGCTCTGGAGTGTCGAAATTGGATTTTCTCAGAGGGAAAAATGTTCGCCATGAAATTTCCTACAAGCTGCATGTATTGGTTTTACTGGGAAAAATAGGCTACCCTAAATTAAATGAACATTTCTGAAAAAAGTTTCGAAAAAATGCGATTTTTTCGACACAAATCCGCTTGGGAGAGTCCAAAAACTTAAATTTTGGTCCAATATTGATAGTGCATCTTAATTTATGGACAAAAACCTATCGTTTGAAGATAATACACACCTGATCGAAGCAGTTTTTGTATTGATTCCAAGCGATTTTAGAAAATTTGTTCAAAAAAGTGACTTTTTTTAGTAAATTGACTAGGGGGTGCGAGAAAGTATTTTATTATTTTTTCTTGTCTAAGAAAACATTGTTCCTAACATCATAATCTATCATTTAAGAAGTGAGCACCTGAAATTCCTCGACATGACCTCAAAATGGGACAGGCTAATGTGTGTGTATGTCAGAATAAATGAAAGTATGGTTGTCTTATAAAAAGAACGAGCTCACCAGTTGATAACATTTTCAAAATCAGCTTCTCTTCAAAGGTCTCGCATGCCCGAAACACACCGAAAAAGGCCAGTTCCTGCTTGGGCTGCTTCAGCTTGCCGCCGCCCACTCGTAATCTGCTCCGTCGTCTTCCTTTCTCTCCTTTCGTGGAAACTGCGGCAACGGAACCTCCCCGCTGCAACTGCGTTCCACCTTAACTGGTTCCGACGAACTAAACCGTGCGCCAAGGCTCCGATTCCCGTTTCGTTTGCAGGGTTTTGACCTCGACGAGTCCATCCACGAGGAGACCGACGACCGCTTCGCTCTCTGCGCTCGCCACCTTTCCAATTTGGGTCAGTTCCTTCAGACTCCCGGAAGTTGTCCATTTCCAGGCGAACCCACATCCACCCTGGTCGTCGGGGAAGTTTCGAAGGCCTCCGCGTTCCATAGCAGTTCCGCGACCGACCCGGAACGAGCCACGTCCTTGTTTGAACCGTCCTGTTCAAAATCCTCCGCTGGAACCACTGCTTGAACATTTCCACCACGAACAACACCATTCACCACTGCACTGATTAGTTCCGGAACCACTTTTTATTTTTTGGAACAAAAATTCAAAGAAAAGCAGCAGCGAAAATTTTTGACGTCTTTCTCCAATCGTAGACTGCTTCGATCATTATCGCCGGATGATAAAATTACCGGCGATAATTTGATCGTTTAACAAATTTGAGCTGAGCTGTTCGAAATAGTCTACAATCTCATAATTCAATCTGGATTTCCAAAGGCATAAATTTATTCATGTTCATTTATACATTAAAATAAAGCAAAAAAATCAAAAGTTTTGCAATACTCGTCATTTTTTTTTTATTTAAAAGTTAACGATATTTATAAATAACAATACATTGTAAATTATAAGTAAATCGAGCAGTCAGATATTTCAACATAAAATTTATGCATTGACAAAACCCACTGTGCACCTCCAAGAGCCAACGACAGGTTTCCGTGGCGATTGCCGTGATGCCGTACAAGTCTGATCCAAACTTCCTGGTCCTCCCACGTTCAGCTCCTTCTTCACACTTGAATCATGCCCACGCCTTTTTCTTCCTGCGGCATTGGCATGGCACACCGGTACGGTGGTCCTCAAACAGTGTCTACCCTCGTAGATCCTCGTCAACCAGACGATGCACGTTGCTGCACTGCATAAAACCGTATAAAACACAACCTGTATCCTTGCGTGTGTCAGGCGGCCGACTCTTCTCTTCGTGTGAATTTCATCCAACCGCTCCCGTTACACCCAATCCGTCACGCGGGTCTCATCTCAGGACTCAAGTCTCGGTTCGTCCTCCTCCTCGGGGGGAATGATGATAACCGGAAGAGGGCGGGGGAGTTGCAGCCAGCTCAACCGTGTACACCGCACATCCGAGGCCCCCCCTCAAGTATGATTGCACACTGAGCTGGGATGTGCTGGCATGGAACGGGTTGAACTCTTGGCCAGGGACCTGACGGATAGACTGCGCGACCCCGGCTCTAAATACTGCTTCCTATTAGTACGGGTCTTTTACCGGGGAACAGGGTGGGATTTAGGTGATTCTAGTGATTCATTCCAATGTTTAAAGTCAGAGTCCCTAAATCTCCGGAAGATGGATCGGAGTCGAAGTCATCAAATCTTCGAAAGCTGTAAGTCGAGTCGGAGTTATACTCGCTAGGCAAAATATCCAATTCCCGGGCCGTCGGTTTTATTCTATTTGAAGTAATTTTAAATCCTCCACACCTCACTCCAGCCCTGTCCAGTTCAAACAAACTTTTTCCAGCTTAGACTTCTGCCGACACACGGTTCGACGTTCCTCGAGTTGTACGTACGTTAGCAATCCGTACACAGTTCGCCGACGGTCGTTTCTGCATATGAACGAGCAACCGAACATCACACAGTGCGCCACGTCCTGGAATGGCGACAGCAGATGCGACAGAGACTACAGAAGTTGGTCCACCCCATCGTTGACCATGATGATGCCGGCAGGCAGGCAAACTTATGCCACCAGCCTGAGCAAATAGCCAAGACCGCACCACGTGGAGGGAAAGGAGTCGACGATGATGGCCCAACGAGAGACGATGGACGACACGAGATTTGCTACACTATGATTTCATCATTTGCACGCTTGCAACAAAGTGTCCGCCCGTTGTTAGGCGATGCTCTGCGGGAGAGGTATAACTTGCAGGCGCAAAAACCTGGATCAAGGACTTCGTTCGTTCGTTCGTTCCTGCCACACGGTGGCCGGTTGGTGTCATCGCGTGTGGACTTGCCGGGCAGTATGGTATGGACTAACTCGGCCTAGCAGTAATTTTTATCTAGATTGTTGCGAAGGGGGGGAAGATGACCTGAAAAGCGCGTCCGTTGGCCATCGCGAGTGTCGAGGATTAGACGCAGTTTTAAACGAGACGCAGCATCGTTGGCTCTCTATCGCGATTAGCAAAGATCACGGTTTGCTGTAGTCTGCTAATTGCGTAAAATATCGCCGGGGCTGGTTCTGTAACTGGTAGTTGTTTTTTTCGGGAGGATTGTTTAAAACTGACCTCTTGTGCGTTTGCTGCAGTGTTAAATGATTGGAAATAAGTGTGAAAATAGTTGTGATATGAAACATAACTTTAGAATTAGCATGTTATTTAAAATGTCTTTTATAAAATTCCAAGAACCTAAAAAACAAAGTAACAACGCACACGGAACAAAAAAAAATGTAAAATTTCAAATTTCAATCCCGATTTTCAAAAATTAAAAAAAATCGTGCTTCGTGTAAATATATATCAGAAAAATTGTTGCATAAAATACTATTTCGTGATTCGGTTTTCCAAATGAAATTTTTCCAAAGTCTTCGGATGATCGCGTCTGGAATGTATATCTCATGATTAGGGCTAGTTATTTTTTAACAGAAAAAAAATTCGAAATTTTAAATCATAGGAGTTTCACGGCCATTTTACGGTACTGCTTGAAATAATCGTAAAATAAAATTTTGTAGAATACCCGGCAGTTGGATTTATGATTCAGCTACTTTAATTTTACTAAGATTAAAAAAAAATGAAGTTGCTGAAATATCTAAACAAAACGCTAATAAGGAAAGGTCGAATTAGTAAAAAAGTTAATAAAATTTTGGTTGATTGCTTAAATTTCAGCAACAGGTAATTGCGAGTGTTGAAAAAAAGTTTGTAGAAAATTACATTAAAAACTGTTTTTATACATTTATTGATATATCCAGAAAATTATAATGCATTGCAAAATGATTTGTAAATTTGATTTCAAGATGTATTATATTTTGAACCAATTGAATAAACAAATCATTTATTACCATAACACTAAAAAAGCACAATTTCCTCAATTCAAATAAAACTTGTTGTTTTATTAAATTTCATTGCGGATTTCAGAGATTTTTAGACAATAGTGCAAGTTGTGAAAAGCTGTCCAACAAAGTGCACACCTCAAACTACAGCAGAAAAAACTATCTAAGACACACACCCTAGTTTGAAACTGATCTAAAGTGGTCGAAAGCAACAAAGCTCAGTCGAGCCACGCACCACTCTAGGTGAGCGGGGGGAGAAGAAGTATGATTTTCAGTGTGCAAATATTTTGTGTGCAGTTATGATTTGCACAGGAGAATTTGAAACAAAGTGTGCAATACAAAGATTCAAAAATAAATAAGCTCAAACTTGTTTGCCATTTAATTTAATTGTATCGTCATCTGAGACGAATTGAAACTAAAGTCTGAATAGGGACAGCAGGTTTAGTCTAATCTAATCTAATCTAATCTAACACAAACGCAGCCAGTCCGATGAAAGCATGCTGGAAAGTCTTGTGATAAGATTACGCCCCAAGCACTTTTCTTGTCAATTTTAATAATTGCAGTACATCCGAGAACACCCGAAAATGTATTACAAAAATTAAAGCGGCCAGCCCTACTGCGTTGTGTTTACCGCAGAGAGGATTCTGAGAACGGATCACATTTCAAAGAATCTACAGGGGAGGAAGGATGCGTGGACATACCGTACCAAACGCTTCGATTTATGATTGTATTGCTGTTTTGTAGGGTGTGTCTAGTGTGCTGTTATTAAATAATATATAATGCAAATATAATAAAAAATAAAATTTCATGTAATTGGAAAGTCCTCACCAAGATCCTTAAAGTTGCTGCTCTTCCAACTTGAGTTGAGTCGATTCTCAAGATAGGGAGACTCAAACAGACTGTACAGCGACACCGGGCAATCAGCGTAACACCTACACACTTTGATCGCTAGTTCACTTTTTTTCATTTTTTCCATTTATTGCGAAACAGTTGTCATCTTCCATTGAAAACCTCTGCTCCGGAAACCATCGCTGCCTAAACGACCGATCAACTGCCAACGTTTGCTGTGTTGCACGACAAACTCACAAGTATTGGGTGATGTTTTCACTGAGAAACAATTTCCAAAACTCCGATACTTCACCGATACCGACACTTTTTCCTTTTTGAGGTGAAGTTAAACTAAAATCACAGTTGGCCCAACTAGTTGAACACCTCTTCAGGAAGCCTTCTCCGTCACATCACGACTCAACAACAAAGCAGCTCAGATCTCACTCCTGAATAGGGACAGCAGGTTTAGAGCACTTAAAAGCTTGAAATTTGGAAATTGATGCACTAATTGAGTTACTTTGTGTCTGTTCAATCCGAAACCTATTGAAAATTTCCAAATATTATGCAGTAACAAAGCTAAAGCTATTTCACCCCACGTGTCCCGATTCGGCTCAAACCTATCAACAAAGAAGCCATTTTGTGTCATTGGTTCACCCATACAAATCTCCATACAATTTTGACAGCTTCATACACAAATTGTACGTACATATTCGAAAATCTGTAACTATTCAAAGAAATTTTTGTTTGATTTGGTGTCTTCGGCAAAGTTGATAAGGACTATTCAGAAAAATAGGCACACGGAAAAAATGTTATGATTTTTTAATTAACTTTTTTCACAAAAATTCTATTTCCAAAAATCCGTATTTTTTAATTTAAAAAAAAACATTTGTTTTAGGGGACAAAACCGCGCATCTTTAAAGCCATTCAGAAGTATGGATCAAAATTTTGCCGACGAATTATGATTATTTTTAAATAGTGATTTTTGTATAAAAATTTAAATCTTGTGCTTCTTGACCTCATTTTTATGTAAAATTGAACAATTTGTTTGATTAAGTACACCGTTTTCAAAAAAATCCAGTTTTTTATGGTGTCCATGATTGTCCATTCCTGAAAATATTTTTTTCGAAAAGTTCAGAAAATTTTCTACAATTTCGTCTAAGAAACATTGAAGATTGGACCACTGATTGTTGAGAAACAGCGGATAAAAGAAAAAGAAACAGGAAAATTGTTTTTTAAGTGCCACTCAAACACCCTCCAATTTCTAATGTCGATATATCAGCAACTAATGGTCCGATTTTCAATGTTAGAATATGAAACATTCGTGAAAAATGTCCGATCTTATCGAAAACAATATTTTCATTTTTCTTTTTAATCAAGACTAACATTTCCAAATTTGTTTTTTTTTTTGTGTACCTATTTTTTTCTCATCAATACCTAAAACTTTGCCGAAGACACCAAATCAATAAAAAAAATCCTTTAAAAATTACAGATTTTCGAATATTTCGTACCATTTTTGTATGAACAGCTGCCAAAATTGTATAGAGACTTTTACTGCCGCTCTAATCGTGTCCGTCCCATATGTAAAAACAGCAAGCCGAGAAAAACACGTGTCAAAGTTGTCCCGCCCACAAGGCTACGTGTTAGAATTTCACGAAAAAGTGAATTTTCTCCGGATTTCTAGAACAAAGTACTACATTTTATTGGTTTTTCTGTTAGTTTACATGATTTTGAACCAAACTGCATCATTACCTCAAAATTGACGAAATTACATATGGGACGGACTAGCTTCGAGCGGCAGTTTATGGGTGAACCAATGACACTAAATTATTTCTTTGGTCATAGGGAAGGACCCCACAAAGTTTGGGCCAAATCGTGTTCAATGAAATGAACACTTACGGAGTTGGTAACAGATGTGTTGAATTATATTCAAAATTATAAGGGTTGTTAAAATATCAAAATATCAGCTCTCAGCAACTACAATTATCCCACTTGAATAATCATGCCTCAAATACAACTGCTCTTTTCTCCTCATTGAAACTCTCAGCGCCGAACATACACTGGTAAACAGCATTACACTTTTTTCAGTTCACTTTTACACACTTGTATGGGATTTTTCAGTTCAAGTATGATTACACACTTTCGTGTAATCATACTTGAACTGAAAAATCCCATACAAGTGTGTAAAAGTGAACTGAACAGTGTGTAATGTTGATTATCAGTGTAGCCGAACACGTTTTCGTGTTTGCGCACTCGCGATTGACATTTTCCTTTTCTCTCTCATTCCCGCTTCCACTATCATCCTACCGCAACAGTGTTTAACCACAAAAGCCGCCACAAAACCAATTTTGCAAACGTAGTTAACGGGTCGTCATGCGTGGTCGGCTCCTAATCGCCATCTCGCGTTCTCTCATTGCAGTTTTCGGAGAGATTGAGAGACTCAGCGGTGAGAGCGCATAGTCAAGGAAAAGGGGAGGAATGATAGAGAGAGAATGACATCGCTGGGAATCACGAGACACAAGAAGAGATCTCACAAGCTATATTGATGGCCGCTATACTCTCGGATAGCTTTTCTATTACTCATTTGCAACACTGAAAATTATTTATTGATTTTTGCAAAACATTTCAAGTTACTATCTTTTTCTTAATTCACAGTTTAAGAGTACTCCAAGAAATACAGGAAAATATCCCAAAATGTAGGAAATATTCTTTTTATCGGATTCTGGCATAAGATTTTTAATATGATGATTTTGAAGGTAAAAACACATTTAAAAAAAAAGACAGGTTTACGCTACGTGTTCAAAGATGGTGACATGAGTCTTTTAGCTTTGCTGCAAAATCGCTACGGAATGTTTAAAAATATGTATTACCTTGGTAGCAGATAACGCTAAATTAGCGATTTAAATGGATCTTACATACATGGAAAAGTAAGCTGATTATTTCTCAACAATACATTCAATCGAAAACTCAAACCCTTTCTATTGTTTCAACTGATTATTTTGATATCTAATAGCTTCATTTCAACATCAGTCTCCTAAAGCAAAAGGCACCTCAAAAGCATCCCAGCATGAATCATGCCTCCGGTATGCTTTCTTCGCTGCTCCAAACAAGCTCACACTGAATCGTTTTTCTTCTCCAAGGCAGCTCAAAGCTTCTTCCCAGAACAAGTGCGGAACGAGTGATGGGGCCACACCACACCAACTCGAGCGACAAAAAGAAGGAAACATTTGAAGTGGTGGGGAAGAGACACGTGGCAAAAGGGGGGTGTAAGCCCCGAGAAAGAAAAACTGCGCCAATTTTTCTCACCCCCACCCACAACGAAAAGCCACACTCGTGCCAAGAAATGCCAAAGATTTCCTGCTGCTTATTTTTTTGTTTTCATGCTTGCTTTTTTTTCCTCTGGCCGTCCATGCTGACGTCGGTCGGTCGGTCGGTTTGGGGTGTGGAAATTTATGGAGGATGAATTCTGAAGCTAGCTGATGCTGACGACTGACGACCGGTTCGGTCCGGCCAAAAGGTGTGGAAAAGCAGCAAAAAAAAGATGAAGAATATTCCCCAGCGGACAGCTCCCGGGTCGGTCGTGTGTCTGTGCTCTTTGGAGCAAAGCTTGGGATGAAAAAAAGATCAACAAGCTGGGGAAAAAAATCCAAAAGAACCCGAGTGAGGTGGAAAAGAGGGAAAAAACGTTGAGCATCGCAAAGTTTGTAGGGTAAATGGAAGTTAAATTTTATCAAGTCTTAATAATTTCCTAAAACTTAACCTACATTTCAAACATATTTAAAAAAATTAAAATCGAACGTACATCTATCCATAGTTAACAAAAAAAACAAAACAACAAACAACAAACAACAAACAACAAACAACAAACAACAAGCAACAAACAACAAACAACAAACAACAAACAACAAACAACAAACAACAAACAACAAACAACAAACAACAAACAACAAACAACAAACAACAAACAACAAACAACAAACAACAAACAACAAACAACAAACAACAAACAACAAACAAAAAACATCTTTAAAATAGTTTATAGAAATTTTAAATAAAACAAATTATTTAAATCTAATTAATTGTAACAAAAAACAACTTCTAAAAACAGGTGCAAAATCAAACTCTTTCACCCTGCCAAGAAGAAACAACGCCACACAACGAGAGCACAAAAAAAAGAGAACCGAAAAGGATCAAAAGTCCTCCACAAACCACACCGCGCTCACGCCCACGTGGCTCCTTTGCACCTTGGCCATGCTTACGAGACGGAGGAAGAAGCAAAAAAAAAGCACCGGAGAAAAGCTGCCACGTGCTGCCTGCCTGCCGGGTGCCTCTGCCACTCGGTGTGCCAGCAAAGTGTTTGTCTGCTGCCATCATCACTGACGTTGTTTTCCCAAACCAACCAACCTTCCTCCCCCGGTCGGGCCCCAACCCCCTTGTGCCAACGATTTTCCCCGGAAAAACCACATCAAACTTTAGCAAAAGATCCCGTCTTTGTTTCCTTCCAACGCTCCCTTCCACGACTTGCCACTCATCAACAGCTTAGCAGGCCAAGATCACTCCGGGACTGTTCCGAAAGGTTGATTCTGTGGAAAGAACCCCCCGCCCAGTTGTCCTCGCGCCAACTTCCTCGTCCCTAACCTCACTCTTTGTGGACACCCGGTCTGGGGAAGATTTTCTGGATCCGTCACACTTCTTCAAGTCCCACGTTCTCTGCCTGCATATACGAAGGATCCGGGAAGAAGGAAGTGGAATCTATCAAATACCAAATCGGTACTAATCGATTTTAGTCTCGTATTTATTTCATTTCTATTTTAGAGGTTCCCTAGTGCAAACAGGGAGAGTCTAAAAGGCAAGACCCAGCAACCCGGTGCTGGGAACCGCTGGGAACGTATGGCATGGACATCCGAACCAGGACAGGAAGGGGAGGATAAGTTGCAGCTGCTGTTCCTATGTAGTTCAGGCTTGGGAGAAGAAAAAGCAACTCGAGAAAAAGAACAAACCCGTTCGTCGACGACGAGTCAGCAGAATAGCGGAAGTCGGTCGGAATATTATACGGATTCGAGTAGGAAAAACGGCGGGGAATACCTGGAAGTATCGGGATAGTGGGTCTTTAGAAGTTAACAAATTATTTATTAAATTTCTTTTTTACAGCAATTAACAATTGAAAAGTGTATAAAAATATTATTAAATTTCAAAAAAGTTTAAATTTCAAAATATTCAGTGTTCAACACACTTTGCACTTTCCTAGGAACGGAAATCATATACGTCCAGAAGTGGCCGCTGCAGCTTTATACCTCAAACCCGCCGTCCCGACCCCGATCCCCAAAGAAAAATATTGACGCGATGAAATGGTTTCGCCCGCGCGCGTGCTGACTTCTTTTTTTTATTTCTTTGCTTCCCATCGTTTCGTTCCGTTTGTTAGCAGCAGGTACAATCCCCAGCGGCCAAGAAAGGATTCCACCGCCGCCACCACACACACACACACACACAGTAGCTCCGGCTGCTGGCAGGTCCGGACCGTTGGACTTCATCCTTTTATAACACCCAACGACGACGACGACCCAATGGCTGCCTTGGGGTTATCCGAACCCCAACTCAATCCCTTTTGTGTGGCCTGCGGTTCTGAATCGGGATGAGGCTTCTTGATTTTTTTATTTTTTTATTTTTTATTGAAAAACGTTTGTTTTATATCACAGCGGGACAAACATTATGATGAATGAAGCCCTCTCAACAACATCGTAGCTCTGATGGCACCTCGACATGTTTTAGTATTTAAAAAACGTGGGTTTTATAGAAGAACTAAATGTATGGGTATCAAAAGATCGGAAATTTTATGCCCTTTCCGATGCCACATAGGTTGACTTGTGAATTGTGGACCGGTTCGGATGCCGGCGGATTTTCCGACGACGTAATTCCGGGTTGGTACGAAATTCCAACGAAAAATCTATTCTAGTGATACAAAGACCCCCAAAACGGTGTTATACCCACTCTAGAATGTTTATTTAGCAATTTTATGATAATATATTGACATTTAGTTAAATTGAAAGTTAGCAAAATTAAGTTTAGGTAAATTTTATATAGAATTTCCAGAGTCATTTATACTAAGTAATTAGTAAACTTTATATTCAATCCAAATTATTTTTTTAATCAGTGAAGGATGCCTGAGAGACTGGATTTATGGTGATTTGTCAACAAATAAATTTATTTATGTTAATTTTTCGAAAGGTGTACAAACTTTTTTTGCACCTTTTTTGATTTTGGTAATAGTATTTGTTATATAACTTTTTATAGAAAACATCTTTTCATGAGCTTTTTGTAGCAAAATGTTCGGCATGAGTTTCTGAACAAAACTTAGTACTAGGTTTCTGTTAAACTTTAAATTGTTACATGTTTCATCACAAAATGTGCATAGTGCCCAAGGGGTGTAAATACTTTTTTTACATACTGTATTTGTTCAGGAAATTATCTAAACAGTTCATACAAAAACCATTTAATGGACATACTAAATGGTACGTAAATTTTATTTAAAGTTTTTAAAATAGTTAAAGTAATAAGTAAAAGTATAAAAACAATTCAGATTAAAACATGTTTTTTGATTTTTTTGTAAAATTACACATTTTTTATCCAAATAACTGATGACCTATTTTTCAATATTAAATAATTAAAAAATTAAAAGGATGCATAATTTACAAGTAAAAGTCATTTACTACGGATTTTATCATTCAAATTTGCCTAAAGGCTCTTACGCTAACTGGATAGGAATCCTGGCAAGCTTAGTTCAAAACGGCAAATAAAAATATTTTATAATCCTAGATTACGTTTAATAATCGGTAATTTTTGGTGGAATACAACATCTGAGAGAAAAACAAACGGATAAACTGAAATTTTTTGAGTACAGAGAGAATTCGTTAATTCGACGACTTTGAATGTTCGATAATTCGAAAGTTTTATTTAAAATGTAATCAAACGTTGGAATCAGTTGTCAAACTGGAATTTCAATTTAAACATTACATTTTTTAAAATTGTAATTCCATTGTTGAAAGATTTTCGAACTTTGATTAGTTATATTTTGCAAATCATATTATCTTATTATTCCAATGTCTAAAAATGAAACATTTGTGAAATGTTCTCATCATTCTAAAATAGTAGTTTATGCAACAAGTTGCAAAAGAAGTTTTTTTAGTCGTACATTTAACCAACGAGATTTAACCAGTCGAATAAATAAAAGTTTTGCAACGAGTTTCTTACAACATTTTTTGCAATTCCGAAAACGATTTTTCAATGGAATTTTATGTCAAACATCCATATGTTAAGTTAATTCATCGTTCAAAACAAAAAATAAATAAAAATTTCACTTTTCGATACTAGTGCTGAAAAGTTCAACTTTTCAGCACTGGCATTAAAAAGTATTAATTTTGCATTCTGTTATTTTTGGTACAAAATAGGTAGACCGTTTCCTCGCTCGAAAATGACAGGATAAGTAAAAGTAAAAATTTAGAGAATTGCAAAAAAGTAAATATTTTGAAATAAAAAAAAATCAAAATGTTTCTTCAAATTTAATGACAAATAAGGTTTAATAAAATCTAATTAAACATTTTTTTGATTTTCGGTAGTGCCATAAGCTTTCAGAAAAGGTTGAAAACGTCAAGTGTTGATCTGTTCGAGTATTGTTTTAAGACAAAAGAAGTAAGTAATAAATTTGGATCCAGTTTGAAACTTGTTACTCACAGGAAAATTTCAAATATCTGAAATAATTGATTGTTTTAGAACAGGCCTGAGGCACCCCTGCACTGCCAAGGTCCCTGATCATCCCGGACTGCAAGCGGGCTCTGGTGGAGATCCGAGAAAATAAAGGTTAAAGTATTTTTATGTCCGAGCAGGGTTTGAGTTGATGATTCGGTTTTGATCTCCCTCCAGGTCCTACCTCTACCCGCAAAAGCCATCCAACCTGGTCGTGCCACTTTGCTTGCCTGCGGGGGAGGATTTGGCATTTGGTCGGTCAAATAACACCGGAACATCCCGGAAAAAAGAGAAGGAGGGGAGTGAGGGGTGAAGGTGGAAGGTCGTGCTGTCTGCCTTCTGGCGGTAACGACGAGTGGGAAAATCATGATACCGGACCGAAGAATAAACCAGCAAAGGGATGGGTTTCCTTTTTTTTCCTGGGACACGGGAAAGAGATAAAATTATTGTCGAAAGAACCGAACGGACTAGCTCTTGCTCGGAACGGAATTATTCTCCGGGGACCAAGTGTAGGGGTTTTGCTTCTCGAACGTTTATATGTTTGGATTGGTGAGGGTCTCCTGGGAGGGGTGGGGGGAGGAATCTGGTGGTGACACTAAGGAGCACATAACTTAACTGACCTTAAATCCTGCAGTGGACATTTAAAGCCTAATATCTAAAAATAACTTTGTGCTGAATGGATTCATCCCAATTCCTATATTGAGCTATAAACTATTTGCTTTGAGTTTTACACTTATTGATCAGCTCAATCCAAAAATGAGCAGTAAAGCATTTAAAATCAATAAACTCTGTTCTTTAAATCTAATTGAGATTTCATTTTTACAATCACTGAAACAAGCCTTCAGTTTGATTTGTGAAAAATTGGGATCAAGTCTTTTATCCCTCCCAGAATATTCATGACTGCTACCAATAATTCATAAACAAAGTTGAAACCAACGATTTTTTACAATCATACCAATTATTAAGTAGAACAAATCTTGTTTGCAACATATTTGCAATTTCACTTTCAAAACTTCAAGTTATTTTATAGATCAATTAGGGCGTGATTTAAAAAAACTCTTAACACATTTTTTATGCAACTATTGCATTCCCATGAATTTTTCATGCAAAACAAAATACCTCGAATCAAGAGCAAAAAAAACACAAACCAAACTCCCTAAGCTGCCCCCAATATGTTGGTGGCAAGCAAACGCGGCGGAAGCATTCCACCGCCACCGTTCAAATAGTTTGCCCCGATCCAATCAACCGTTATTACGGCATCAAACTTGCGTCCTGTTGTTAATCATTCCATAGAGCTTTTTTGCTGGGAGAAGGGGTGCAACGCCAGCAAAAAAAAATCTCCCCACCAAATCGGTTCTATTTTTTGCTCGCGCTCGCTGCCCAGCAAATTTCCCTCTGGTTTTCCTCCTACCACCACCACCACCCACTGCACCCACAAACAGCAGACACGAGCCAATATTGTATTTTTTTACCCCTCGCAATCGTCCTCGACCAGAACGCCCTCCTGGATGGATACACGGTGGTTTGACCCCCCTCTACAAACCAGTCGCCAGAGTCATGCCACCGCTGATTTGGTTAATCGCTGGCACGCAGCCCCCCACAATACCAAACCACTTTCACCATTCACCCACTCACCCACAGTTCCACCCACTGACAGGCTGGCTGTCGGAAAGTCGTCCTTGTGCGGTGGTGCGCGCGTGGAAAACCAGATGGAAAACTGCGATGCCAATCGAGTTGCATTTGCGTGCCCACCCCAAGGAGGGTGCGGAATGAGGAAAGTGATTTTTATGAAATTTGAGGGGAAGGGGGTGGGGTTATGGTGTCCATTGCAGGGTGACTACTTTTGAATGGTTTAGAAAACTAATAAACAAAAAAAATATAATCATCTCACTGGACAAGAAGTAACAAATATTAGCGTGGTTCGCGGATTTATGGAAAAGACAAAAGTGTTTAATTTCGAACGCATCAACCAGAATTTTCAAACACTATAATCCCAGAAGCTAGCTTGAAAATTTGAACTTATTTGGTTAAGGTTTAGTTGCTCCAGTTTCGATCTGAAGTTAGAATGGAAGGATATAATATTTTCTGAAAAAAAACTGGTTTTCTCAGCGCCACGCGTAAGAACAGAAAAAGGTCGAAAACAAGAAAAAAATACTTTTTCACTAAAGCTGCGGTAACATTAAAATTTGAGCTCAAACCTATACATTTTATATCCTTCCATTTTATAGCATGTTACGAAAAATTTTCCGAGAAATTATTATCACAATTTATCGCAATATTTACCCTTCTGAAAAGCACATATTTTTTTTTCTTCTAGTGACATGCTTGAATAAATGTTCAAAAAATACAGCTCCTGCATTGAAAAAATTACCTTGGAATCGTGATCAGGGACCAAAATTACCCTTTAACCCTCTACTGCCCAATTTTTTTCGAAATTTTTTATTTGGTTATTTTAATTTGCATTTATCTTTTTTTGTGTTTGGTAGTATTTGGCCTATTCTAACACTTAATATAATTAAATTTTGCCTACCGTCAGTGGGGGTGACATTGGGTCTGAGGGGTGAGATTGGGTCAAAGTGATTTTTTATGGATTTCACCATTTCTCAGATTCTTCTCACTAAAACTGAATTCTGTTAAAAGGGTTGTGTAGGGGACATCTTAAGTAGACTTCGCTGAAAAAATCTCGTTCCTACACCCAACTGGCAGTCGCATGATTGTGATGCATGGCGGCATGAAAGTATATCAGAATCTGCATGAAAACTGTCCTCATGCATTTTTTGCGATATAGGGGTATGACATTTTTGCCCGTTACCGACAATTATCGACATTGCCGACGGCTTTTTGGTTGTATTACACAAAAAAAACCCTTAACAGAACGAGGATTGAACCACCAACTTCTTGGTTATTGATCCTACACGCTACCACCGCGCCATGGACGCTTGATGAAAAGTGAGTGAAAGAGCACCAACATATGCTTCTCTTTGGAGTGTTTCTCGGAGACGGGCCAGCATTATATGTGTTGGTGAGAACTGCAGATCGCTGAATTTTTTACACGCGGGCAAAAATGATCTACGGGCTTGCTGCAAAAAATGTTATAAAATGTGACATTTTCTGCAGCAAATCCAATGTTGCAGATTTTGAGATATATTTTTCCTTTGGGTGTAGAAAAAATGCTGTTATTTTGGCAGCAGTCTAAAGTTGAGATACGTTTGTGGCCAAAAATGACCTCTCGAAAAATAATTTTTCTAATATTTTTGTTGGAATTGCTCGAAAACTACCAAAATGTTTGAAAATCTCCACTTCAAACATTGTACACCCAAAGGAAAAATATATCTCAAAATCTGCAACATTGGATTTGCTGCAGAAAATGTCACATTTTATAACATTTTTTGCAGCAAGCCCGTAGATCATTTTTGCCCGCGTGTAAAAATTTCAGCGATCTGCAGTTCTCACCAACACATATAATGCTGGCCCGTCTCCGAGAAACACTCCAAAGAGAAGCATATGTTGGTGCTCTTTCACTCACTTTTCATCAAGCGTCCATGGCGCGGTGGTAGCGTGTAGGATCAATAACCAAGAAGTTGGTGGTTCAATCCTCGTTCTGTTAAGGGTTTTTTTTTTGTGTAATACAACCAAAAAGCCGTCGGCAATGTCGATAATTGTCGGTAACGGGCAAAAATGTCATACCCCTATATCGCAAAAAATGCATGAGGACAGTTTTCATGCAGATTCTGATATACTTTCATGCCGCCATGCATCACAATCATGCGACTGCCAGTTGGGTGTAGCGTGTCAATACGATTCCCTCGAACAAGAAACACTGTTGGATGACTTGATTTTACCATTTCGTTGTATTGGAGCATCATTTTAGTTTCATTTGACCCAATGTCACCCCATGTAAGGAGTGAGATTGGGTCAATTTTCAAACTATTGGCATTTAAGGTAGTGTTCATCAAAATCCACCATATTCTGGAAAAATGTTAGTAAACTATCTAAGAACAAATCTTCGTTGAAAAATTGTCGATGTTATTTAAATTGTGTTTGTTATTAAGAAATTACGAGAGGTGTATAGTTTTTTGACCCATACTCACCCCCACTGCACTGACGGTATCTATTTTTCACGTTTTAACAGCCACTTTTTCAATTTTTTGCTTGTTTTCACATTTTCACATTTTCTACCATAATCATTTAAAATTGCGTAGAGGTAAAGTCTGGGACACTAGAAAGATTACTGCATACTTCTTTTTACTTAAAATATAGGAAATGTAAGTAAAAAAACACAGCCAAAGTTGACCCCTAAAAAAAATTACATTTTTAATAACATTGGCTAAGTCAAGTAAAAGTTCTAACCCTTAAATTTTCTAAAATTTTAAGAGTTCTTCTTTCCAATGCTTTTTAATGATCAAAAATTTCTTGAAAATGGATTTTTGGCGATTTTTAAATCGAAGCCCGTCTAAAGGCGGGGTTGGGTTGTAGAGGGTTAAAATAAGGTTTCACACAAATCGAGGAGGGTCAGAGCAACTTCTGTGTAAGTTGGTGAAAATGAACCCATGTTTTTTTGTAATTTAAGTGAGAATAAAAAGTTACCATCAAAATGGAAATAATGACAAAAAAAACTAAATTACATTAAAGATTCCGAGAATTCAAAAATATTACTAAAATACTCGAATTATCTCCAAATTGATATGAGCAAGTCATGGGTGAATAAATTATGTGTTTTTCAGACTGGTTGATGTCAAATGAATCACAATCTTTTGTGATAAACGAGAGGTGTCCAGCAATTTAGCCCGTATAAATATTTGAGTAAAAAAAATGACAAATATGGAATAAAATCAAATAGTACTACCTACTAAAACAACTGTAAAAAGTTTTAAGGCGACATTACTTCCAAAAAAAATTATAACACTTTTTTAATAAAAAAAATATTAATGATCAGGTTTTGCATGACAAAATTTTCTACGAAATTATAAATTTTGATTACAGTCTTCAGATGATTTTTTCTCAATCAAATAATTGATCCTGAGGAAACTTTTTTTAGAAAAAAAGAATGTTCTTGTTTGAATAAGAAAAAAAATCTACCTGATTTAAAGTTTAAATGGGACTGAAAATAGTAATTCCATCTAAATTTTCAAAAATTATTCTTAGATATGAAAAAAAAACGTAAAACTGTATAGATAGTTTTATTGGTTGTCCATAATAATTTAAAAGTCATAAAGCACAATTTGTAAGGGCTTACTCACAAACTTATTTTGCACATAAAAAACCATGAGCCTCACGATTCAGACTCATGAAATTTGGGTGACTGAGTGTGACTAAAATCTAATTCATGCAGACCAAAATTTACTAAAATTTTATTTAATTTGTGGAAATATTTTTTGGAAAATCCTTGAGCAACTATTTATTTTAAACGTTGAATAATATTTAAAAAAATAAAATTATGTCATTATGTTAAAATTTCAAGAAAAATATAAAAAATTAAATAAAAAAAATCATTTTCAAAATATTTGTGCAACTACGTTTGTCTTCAGCATTAAGCCACAAATTAGTTAACCATGACCAGACCGTGGAACATAATATTCTAACAAAATATTAGCAGAGGCCTTACCTGATTTTTATTTATCAAGGCATGATAGTTACTTTTATTAGCTTTTGAATACCTAATTACCTTTTTAGATTTTTTTTCAACGCAACTGTTCAATTTTTCATTTCTATTACCTATGTTTAGAAAAGATAAAAAAAAATAAAAGTAATAAGATTGCAATAACTTCCTTTTTTTCAAAAAAACATTTTCACATTTGAACCGTAAGCTCGTGTGAGCTTCAAATTTGGCCCGTCATTCAGAAACTTCGAGCACCCCTGTCCTAAAGCTACTAAAATAAGCATATGTTAACATCCAGATTTTTTTTTTAAATGTCACTAAAATGTTAAATTTACTTTAACCTTATACCGAAAACTTATTCATATTATTTATGTTTTGTTTCCCTCGCCCATAAAATTATCGAAAACAGGGAGCAAAAAAGTACTCAACAGGAAACTTTCAATGAAAAAAATCTACTTCAATGGAGATAATATCTTTTTTAGGTGTTCAAAAAATATAAAATGACGTAAAACTTACATGAAAAAATGATCATGAATTCGAAAACAATTATTGACAGTACCACAAATGACAAGGACTTAATTAATTGGAAATGGCTAGGATTTTTGGGCAATATTTTTTTAAACTTGAAAAAAAATCTATTAAAAATCAACAACATTGTTTATCACCTTCATTGCATTAAATAAACATTTCAAAATTTACGAAGGGTCTGAAGGGCCAGTAGTTGAACGATTTTCAAGAGCCCTCGCGGCCCAGAGGAAATTGCTTTACGGGCCGGATCCGGCCAGATGGCCATAGGTTGGGCACCCCTATTTTAAACAGTTTAAAAAATATCAAATCACATTACACCAAACTAGTAAGAAAAACCATTTAAAAGTTTAAATTATTTTAAATTTAAATTTGTTTAGTTTTCAGTTCGCTTTAGTTGCCAAAACATGATATGGAACAAATTTATTTTAAACAATAGTATGGACTATGGAATACTTCAAAGTTTAAAACTGAATTCACTAATATTACATTAAAAATGAAGTTCTATTCTAAAATTCCTAGCCAAGCACCCACCACCCTGCAAACCTGCTGTTCAACAACTCGTCAACTCGCCAGAGCCAGCGCGCGGTAGGTGGTCCCCGGTGGAACGGCACGGCGGCGGCGACAGGTGCCGGAACTGCCCACCACAGACCGACCGACCAACTGGTTCGTCCCTGGTAGGGAATTTGGGAGTAGGTTGTGAGGTGGAGGAAAAAAAACGTGAACGGAAAATATCATGCAAAGTGCGGCGCGTGGTCAGAGTCGATTTTTTTGCTGCTACTTTTTTGTTTCTGTTGTTGCTGTCGATTCCGACTGAGTCGGGCTTATCAAATTTTCAATTTTTATGTAATATTTCATAGCGATGAATGGTGTGGGGGTGGGCGGCATGGGTAATGGAAGGGAGCGGACTGGACGGGTGAAAATGATGGGAGATTGATTTTTTTTTTACCCCTCCCCCCAACCGACTGTCAGGTGCAGGGTTTGATGAAATGTTAGAGGGCAGTTATACAATGTATACGGTTGCACGACTTTTGAATTGTTTTGTGGACTGCTGGTTGATTGGTGGATATTGTGGAAAACTGTTTTAAATAATTATGCCGAACACAGCGTGATGCGTGAAATTTAATACGGCGAAGGAAGTTCTATAGAAATTTGAACGGATTAATTTTATTTTTAGTTGGCTTGGCAACATACACTAGCAATGTGCTAACCAAAATTTAATATTTTAATTGGTTTTTTATTCAACCAGCTACATATTTTAAAGCTTCAAGTTCAACACGGAAACTTATAACTAAATCTGTTTTTTATCATTCTTCTTATTGAGAATTATGTTTTTATTGTGTTTTCCTCTTCAAGCTCCTCAGTTTTAAGTTTCCCAATCGCCTCCAGGGAGAGAAAAAAAACGCTAAGACCCTTCTTCCAAGTCAACAACGTCACCCAAGACTGGCACCGACCAACCTTCCCAACAAACCATTACCACAGAGGAAAGTTGCTCTCGTTATCGACCGACCGCCAGCTGGTCATCCGAGTCCCAGTCCGGACGGCCCAAACCCGCCAGGCTACTGTCCACTTGTGAGTCTCTTCCCGTGCCAACGGGGATGGAATTGCTACTATTAGACCATCCTTTCGTCGGACGAAGCTGCGACGAACAGACGTTCCGTAAAGGGTCGACAAAACTCTTGAAGAAGAAGAAGGAGAAAAACACGAGAAGGTCTGGGAAAAGTTGAATGTGGTTTCTGGGACTTCAATGTTGCCATCCTCCCAACTACTGCTCTTCCGTCGCACGACTTGTGGGTGAGTGTGGGTGGCCAGGGCAGGAAAAGTTACGGAAAAGGACCACCTCACCCCCCAAAAAGGGACGCTAACGACACGGCCATAGACAAACATTTTTGCACAGTTGAGCGTCGCACGTGGCAGCTATTCTCTGGGACGGAGAATGCCACCACAGAAACTAAGGGGTGGGAGGGTGGTGGGGTCGTCCGGAGCATGCCGGGGATTACGGGGTAAAGTGGCATTAATTGATCTTATTGGTTTTGACTCAATCTCACTCACTTACTCGCTTACTCACTCACTCACAAGTTGACTGATTCACTCCATCAATCACTTACTGACAAATTCACTCACAAATTGTCTTGTTCAATCACTCGCTTAATCACTCACTCACTCACTCACTAGTTCACTCACCTAGTCTCTCACCCATTTAGAGGAGAAAATCGTGACGTCAGAAATGAACTCAAATCCCTCAAAGTTCATTTTGTGAGTGACTTTAACAGTTTGGCCTAGTTTGACAGCTACATTGTCCCCATTTTTCCGTGGTAAAGAAAAGGAGGCGAATACTTTATGAAAATCATAGCTGTCAAAATTCCTAGCCTCAAATTTTTTCGCGAGTTGCTTTTCTCCTCTAAAGAGGAGAAAATTATGACGTCAGAAATGAACTCAAGTCACTCAAAGTTCATTTTGTTAGTGACTTTAACAGTTTGGCCTAGTTTGACAGCTACCTTGTCCCCAGTTTTTATGTGGGAGAGAAAAGGAGACGAATACTTTATGAAAATCATACCTGTCAAAATTCCTAGCCTCAAAATTTTGTCGCGAGTTGCTTTTCTCCTCTATACGAAATCACTCACTTTTTAGCTCTTACACTCACACCTACTCACACCTACTTATTCACTCTATCTCTATCCTATTCACTCACTCAGGTTTTGACTCATTCACTCACACACTTATTCACTCACTCATATTCATCCATTCATTTCGTGGAGATCCAGGCAGAATTTTGAAATATTTTGAATCAAAAATTAACTAATTTTAATGGCTTTTGAACCTACCATTTCACCCTTCATTCCCCACACCAACCGCCCAGGGATCGGGACCCGGAGACCGGACCGTGTGCACTGTTTTTGTTATCATCTTTGCACGCTCCTTCTCATGGTTTTCTTCTGTTTGCTCGTCCTTCCCCCGACCTCCACCCAACCCCCCACTTCAAGAAACAGTTTTTGTCCAGTGGACCAAATGTGAAGCCACACCGCCACCGGCCAGGTCCCCTTCCCCCCGAAGGGGTTCCGTGTGGCAGACTTTATGTGAAACTTTTTGCCACTTGTTCGCCGTCGTCCCTTTTTAAACCCCCACTTCGCTACCTCCTTCCTCGGGAAACCTTCTTCTGGCACGTGGAAAATTCTGTCCCACGTGCGGCCACCGCCAAGGGATGTGTCCTTTATATGGCGTGGTGAAGTTCTGCTTTCGTGCTTGAATTTTAGATTCTGCTGCTCCGTCACAACTCCGGCAAGTTCCCGGGGGGCAAGAGGTCCGGGTTTGGCCGGTCGACCGACACCGTATCCTCCACAGGATATTACATTAGAGGCTCGGGGACGGGGACTGTCGGTTTGTGTTTATGTGGGTGGAAGTGATCGTGGGGATGGTTGCGAGTTTCTGTACGTGGATTCTGGTTAAAAAATTAAGGTGATATTTTCTTGAGAAGTTTTGTAAGATTACACCGATTACCACATTTTCTGCTTATTCTAAATTTATGGGGAAGCACAAAAATTGGGGGGTATGGAGAATTAGAGCGGTTGGCTTCATGTCGATATTGCATGCAACTTTTGACTTGTATACAACAGAGATGAACTGCCCTAATTCTTCATACAAACTTAGAAAACTTAGAGAAACCTAATCTCCGTGCAAAACGTCGTGAAAATAGATAGATCGCGAAAAAGCAACAACTTTTTCGCATTTTATTTTATTGTGGAGCAATTTTGGCAGCTGTCCATTAGGGTGCCCAGAAAAAATGACCCCCTGCTCCACAAGCGGAAAACGGTTTTTGGGTTATTTTAAGCATCTGTGCAAATTTTGAGCGGAATTGTTTGAGATTAACCCATTGATACCCGAGCCTAAAGTTGATGAAAAAATGTTTTTCATGCAAAAATGACTTTTTTTAAATCCCTAATAACTTTTCAGGATCAAGTTTTTCTGCTTTGGTCTGTCCTACAAAGTTGTAGAGCATAAAATTTCCATTAAGAATTTTACTTCTGGGAACATTTGGATGGAAGTGTGCTACCTTGCAGACCAAACCGTAAGAAAGTTGAGTTTTCCATACATTTTTTGTCAAATTTTCCCATACAATCTTTACCTTCGAGTATCAATGGGTAAATGTTGACCAATTTTGCTCATATTTGGCCCAGAGTCCTAAAATAGCTCAAGGAACAATAATCAGCTTGTGGAGCGAGGTTTTGAGAAAAAGTCCCATATTCTGGGCACCTTATTGTCCCTTCAAAAATGGTACGTAAATATTCAAAAATCTGTAACTTTTGAATGAATTTTCCGATCATTTTGGTGTCTGCGGCAAAGTTGTAGGTATTGTTGAGGACTATTGAGAATAAAAAAGGTACAAGGAAAAACATTTTTTGCCGATTTTTATTCACAAAAACTCAATTTCCCAAAATATTTTATTTTTTGTATTTCGAGATTTTTTATATGTTTTAGAAGACAAAAACCCGCAACTTTTGAGCCATAGTGAAGTAGTCGCTGAGTTATGAATTTTAGAACAAATATTGGAAAAAATCTAAATTTCATTCATAAAATTTTGTTGATCAAATTTTTAAATATAAAGTTGAATTTTCAATCCAAAAGTACTGTACAGATTTTTTAATTTAGGGCCCCGTTTTCAAGATCTAGCCAACGAAATTTGAATTTCAGCGTAATATTTGCAGTTTTGCGATTTTTAAGAATAGTTACCATGAGTGACCATATCTGAAAATATATTTTTGAAAAGTTCAGAAAATTTGCAATAAAATTGTCCAAGAGACATTGAAGATTGGACCTCTGGTTGCTGAGATACAGTGGCTTAAAGAAAAAGTAACAGGAAAATTTAAGTTTTCTAAGTCTCACCCACCATTTTCTAATGTCGATAGTTACTAATGGTCGTGAAATTTCCGATCTTTCCGAACAATATTTTGAAAAAAAAATAATCAAGACTAAAACTTCACAAGGGTGTAATATTGAATGTTTTACCCTTTTAAAATGTTAGTATTGATTCAAACATTTTCAAAACAAAGTTTTTGAAAAAACTCATTTTTTTCGCGATTTTTAAATATTTTTTTTTATTTGGATTAACCTATGTCAAAAAAAATTATTAGTTATTCCATACAAGTCTCTATACAATTGTTGGGGCTGGTCATACAAAATGAGTATGTAAATGTATGAAATTATGTATCTTGAGAAGGGATTATCTGATTGATTTGGTGTCTTCGGTAATGATGGCACACAGAAAAAACAATTTCCCTATTTTTAATTAACTATTTATAACTAAAATTTTAATCAACAAAAAAACTTTTTTTTTAAGAAGTTTCGCAAAAGTTTTGAATTTTTAACATTGAAAATCGGACCAATAGTTTCCGAGATATCGTTAGTTGAAAATTTCAGGCTAATTAGGTGTCACTGAGAGAAATTAATTCTCATCGCATCGAATTATTTGCAATTTTCTAAGTTTCAGAGAAAACATTATTGGAAAGCTACTCAAAAATATGCTGCTTTTCTTTCAGGAATTGTTTTTTGAACTCAAAAAATCAATAATTTATACTTAGATGTGCTCTAACTTGAAAACAGTAAAATTTATCATCAAAATTACCAAGTGGGTAATTCTCCGCCAACTCACACAGCAGTTGCCCCGACCCCTCTTCGATTTGCGTGAAACTTTGTCCTAAGGGGTAACTTTTGTCCCTGATCACGAATCCGAGGTCCGTTTTTTGATATCTCGTGACGGAGGGGCGGTACGACCCCTTCCATTTTTGAACATGCGAAAAAAGAGGTGTTTTTCAATAATTTGCAGCCTGAAACGGTGATGAGATAGAAATTTGGTGTCAAAGGGACTTTTATGTAAAATTAGACGCCCGATTTGATGGCGTACTCAGAATTCCGAAAAAACGTACTTTTCATCGAAAAAAACACTAAAAAAGTTTTAAAAATTCTCCCATTTTCCGTTACTCGACTGTAAAAAAATTTGGAAAATGTCATTTTATGGGAAATTTAATGTACTTTTCGAATCTACATTGTCCCAGAAGGGTCATTTTTTCATTTAAAACAAAATTTTTCATTTTAAAATTTCGTGTTTTTTCTAACTTTGCAGGGTTATTTTTTAGAGTGTAACAATGTTCTACAAAGTTTTGAAAAAGTTGGTCGTCATCAATCATGGCCGTTCATGGTCACCCGCGACAGACACGGACGACGAAACAAAGAGAAACGCAAAAAGTAACTTTTTCAAAACTTTTTTTCGTAAAATCGCGATAACTTGTGATGTTTATAAGCAAACCCCTTATGTCTATATATCAAAATTTTTGTAATTGTCTGCTCTACAACTTTGTAGAACATTGTTACACTCTAAAAAATAACCCTGCAAAGTTAGAAAAAACACGAAATTTTAAAATAAAAATTTTGTTCTAAATGAAAACATGACCCTTCTGGGACAATGTAGATTCAAAAAGTACATTAAATTTCCCATAAAATGACATGTTCCAAAATTTTTTACAGTCGAGTAACGGAAAATGGGAGAATTTTTAAAACTTTTTTAGTGTTTTTTTCGATGAAAAATACATTTTTTCGGAATTCTGAGTACGCCATCAAATCGGGCGTCTAATTTTACATAAAAGTCCCTTTGACACCAAATTTCTATCTCATCACCGTTTCAGGCTGCAAATTATTGAAAAACACCTCTTTTTTCGCATGTTCAAAAATGGAAGGGGTCGTACCGCCCCTCCGTCACGAGATATCAAAAAACGGACCTCGGATTCGTGATCAGGGACAAAAGTTACCCCTTAGGACAAAGTTTTACGCAAATCGAAGAGGGGTCGGGGCAACTTTTCCCGATTTCGTGTGAGTTGGTAGAGAATTACCCAAGTTATTTTCAATTGCAAATTCAATTTTGCGATAAAAAATATTTTTAATAATTTTATATACCCATTTTGTATGATCAGCCTCAAAAACTGTATTAAGACTTGTATGGAAACTTGTATGACTTCTTTTAACATTCATCTTACTAAAAAAAACAAAGGAAAGTCGATTTGCGAAATCCTTGAGAGCCACTCTGTAGTACCCGATTCGATTGGTAGAAATTACCGAATGGAACAGCTCCATCGATTTGAAATCCATTATTACGATTCAGTTTTTAAGACATTGTTAGAAACAACAAAACAAAAATTGTAAAAACCAAAAAGAAATTTTTCAAAACAATGAACCAACAATTCAAAAATTTACAAACCAAATAATGTTAAGGCAGAAATTGAAAATTACAAAAAACGTGTATATAAAGCAAAAAAAACCTTACTCCCATACCAAAATAACCTTAATACGGGTGATGAAATAGAAGGCATCAAAAGGCTTAAGGCAGAGTCAAAAATATTCTCCGCGCCAAAACTGCCCTTAGGCCACTAAACGGGAGTGCATCTTGACTAACCTGCAAAATCTGCATCACACCATAGAAGACAAGCACGCTGGCTTACGACCTGTTTAGGGGGGCCCATTCCAGCGCAGCCTAATAGGCCCCTAATTGAGTGCTTCGGGGCTCAAACTGGTTGGGCCGTAATTTTGGCCGCTGCCAATGAACTTGTCCTTTAGTTCTAAATTATAGCTGCTGTTTAGGTGTGGCACCTAACCACGAGGCATGGTCAAATATTTGATGACTCTTGTTATTTTGAAGTTATATTCTTCGGTAAAGTGAATTTGCGTACAATTCTTGGAGGATGTTTTAAAAGAAATGCAAATTTGGAAGTTTTATTTCAACACACATCTATCATATGAACAGTTTGAATCGATTCAATTTTAAATAATTTTAACTGAAAAAACAACCCAATAAAAAAGTGAGATTTCCATTTTCAAGAATGAGACCGTTCCGTCTCATTCATCTCCTAATATCCTAATCTGTGTCACGAGGCAATGTTAGACCACCAGCTACCGATCCCAAGGTAACGTTCCTATCCTGTAATGTGTATCCTTCTACGGACTGAGCTTATGGTCCCTACTCCAAGACTAAAAGTTCATCTTGGGAATTAGACTGACCCAAAGTGTGTGAACGTGTGTGTTTGGGTAGGCTTAAAGCCCGGCAAAAAGCTCAACACGAACCGGCCGAGGACCATCCCGGGTGAGGAAGGCTGAGGATTTGAGGTCGACTCTTCCTCCTCGGACAAACAGGGCAAAAACCGTACGAAATGGTACGAAACGGACTGTTGATGTATGTGTTTGTGTGGGAAGTCTAAGGCGAGAAAATCTCCCGCCATACCACGTTTCCGTCGGATGTTGAGGGGGTTCAGCGTCGAATCGACAGAAAAAGAACTCCGAGGAAGCGGCCAGATATTTCTAAAAGCTTGTACGTCGTCATCGACACGAAGTGACCGCGGTAGGTTGGAATAGGGATAAATTGTGAAGTCAGAGTTGAAAGCAGGACTGTGAAGATTTTTGTGATAGTTTGGAATTTAAATTTTGAATTTCATTCAAATTTATATCATTGACAATTTCATCGAGAACTCTGCTGCAGCCGCTTGGTAAATTCTACGAATGAGCGCTGAACAGTGAACTGTCAACGGACATGATGGTGATGATGACTGTGTGCAACTTCTAGAACAAATGGCTTGCCGTTGCTTCACTGTAACTGCCAAGTTTCGACACGTGCACGCTCCCTTTTACGTCAGACAGACCAGCTCATGGTGGTTGAATCTACTGTATACACTGAAATAACTAATATTTTTTCTAGAGACAAAAAATGTTAATATTTTAACAAATTTTCTTTAGGAAAACCATCTAAAAGCCACACAAATTTATCAGATCACCTCGATCGAATCTACGTTCAAACTTTTTTCAGTGTTTCAAACAGCCAAAACGATATGCCTTCTGAACGAACGGCACACCAGACGGAGCGTGCAACCTCAGAATCCTCACCCCCTCAACGAGCACCACACGTGCACGTCAACATGCCAGCACTGCCCGTTTCTGTGAAGTTCACACAAGCCTCGGTGCATGTGCTTTGCACTGTCACCTCCACACAGATTGTTGAAGAGAAGTTTCGTGGTGCCAGCTACTGGAACGATCCGTCGGTTAGTGTGTGACACAGTGAAGGCTCCTTTTAAGTCTTTTTTTTTCAACGTAAGGTCGGAGCATAAAGTCGAACACTTAATCTCTTAAAATACTTAAAATACTTAAAATACTTAAAATACTTAAAATACTTAAAATACTTAAAATACTTAAAATACTTAAAATACTTAAAATACTAAAAAAACTAAAAATAATAAAAAAAAAACTAAATTGAGCATGAGCATGAGCATGAGCATGAGCATGGTTGACTGCCAATGAGCTGCTACTCCGTTATTGACAGATCAGCTGAAGTTAAACAATGAATCAAAAATGATCAGTGGGAGCCAACCATCCGTTCACTGTTTAACCTCTGAAGATCCCTACTTTATTAGTCAATACCGGCGCCCTCCCAAGAAGCCTGCAGTTCAACGAAAGGGAGGAATGTTAGTCCGATAGTTGAAGTTGCAGACTCATCAAGCACACAGTTTTTCGCTATATACTTGTTGATACCGCTTGAGACCGTTGAATCCACAGCATCTCCTTCAAGCATCACGTGATTATTATTTTTTTGGGTTAGTAGGATAAGGTATTGGCTTTCCGATGCCTCCAGAGCTACGACGCTATGGGGAGGACTTTCACAACAAACCCGTCGGCGAGCCTTCCGAGCAACGATGCTATGGGAAGGTCTTTCTGGTTAACACACAAAGTCACTCACACACAATTATTTCACTCCACTATTAATTAATCCAAAATGTCAGTGCGTCTTTCGATCATTATATAGAAATGGCTTTTTCACCATAACAAATAAAACCTTATTCGAAAAAAATAGACACAATTTACCCGACGCCATGCCTTCCGATCAACGATGATATAGGAAGGGCTTTGAAAATCACAAAACAATTAATTAAGATCACAAAAAAAATCACAAAAAACACCAATTACTCAACGAAAATTACGCTCAAGACTAAAACAATTCAGTAAGTCATGCTATTATTCGATTACCACAATCACTCACCCCATACGAATAGCGACACAAAAGCACACCAAAAAAATTAACCTGCATAATCACGATTTCGCGTCTCCACTTCCAGCGCATCAATGATGCTATTATTCGATTACCACAATCACTCACCCCATACGAACAGCGACACAAAAGCACACCAAAAAAATTAACCTGAATAATCACGATTTCACGTCTCCACTTCCAGCGCACCAATGTTGCTATTATTCGATTACCACAATCACTCACCCCATACGAATAGCGACACAAAAGCACACCAAAAAAATTAACCTGCATAATCACGATTTCGCGTCTCCACTTCCAGCGCACCAATCAATAATAATAAAAAAAAAAAAAAAAAAAAAAAAAAAAAAAAACTAAATTACTAAAAAACTAAAAATACTAAAAATACTTCAAATACTAAAAATTCTTAAAATACTTAAAATACTTAAAATGCTTAAAATACTTAAAATACTCAAAAATACTTAAAATACTAAAAATACTTAAAATACTTGAAATACTTAAAAAACTTGAAATACTTAAAATACTTAAAATTCTTAAAATACTTAAAATATTTAAAATACTTCAAATACTTCAAATACTTCAAATACTTCAAATACTTCAAATGCTTCAAATACTTCAAATACTTCAAATATTTCAAATACTTCAAATACTTCAAATGCTTAAATACTTCAAATACTTCAAATACTTCAAATACTTCAAATACTTCAAATACTTCATATACTTCAAATACTTCAAATACTTCAAATACTAAAAATACACCGACACTTATACAAACAAAATTATTTTTAACAAAATTCAGGCGAAATTATGATTTTTTAACAATTTTACTCAAAATTGATATGTATTTTAAGCATAAGCATAGGTGCCCACCCGCAGTTGCTACTCCGTTATTGACCTGGAAGATGAGTGGGTGTTATCTTTCCTCGCTTCGCAACTTCTCAAAGGCCCCTATCATGCTGATCAATACCGGCGCCGGCCACGACCAGTGGTAAGGTCACGGGGAAGTGGATGGAAATGTTAGTCCGATACTTCATCCCGGTACGAGAATCGAACTCACGACCTCTGGATTGGAAACCCAGCACGTCGCAAGTCGAAACCCATCCCCTACCGGTCAGTATTCCCAGTGAGCATATTTACTCTTTTAAGGGATCTGACTTTGCCGAGCCAGACAGGAATCGAACCCATCACCTTCCGCTTACTAGGCGAAACCCGTAACCTCACGGCCACGGAAGCTCGGCACTTGAGTGATAGAGACCGCCCAATCGACTGCTTCTCCAACAAAGTATCACATGAGTACATGATATGTTTTTTGTTAAAAAAGTTGAAATTTAGTTAACTAAATATAAACATTTATTTTTTTCTCATAAACTATATCAGCAACCTTAGTACCTTACATTTGACGGTAAAAATAAAATTTGAACGCTTTAAATCTGATTTGAACAAGAAAAACTATTGACTTTGATAGTCACCCCGGAATTCAAAATAAGAATTTTAAACGCTATTTTTTTAAACAATATTGAAAAAACCTTTTTCCAAAAATAGTGCATGAACCTTGTGTGGCCTACCCCAGTAAATGTTTTAAATATAATATGCTTGAGAAAAACCAAATCAGTTGGAAAATATTCCAAAAATAAAATTAAATCCTAACAATGTCACCCCGGTTTACGGTATCTGTTTTTTCTGGAATATCATTAAGATAAAAAATAAAATGTTTTGCTCCATGATTTTATGATATAATTTTGAAAGGGGGGGGGGGATCTTGAGGTAGGATACATTCAATTTTTACCTTTGCTATAACCCTAATCAAAAACTGAGATGTTTCCATTGAAAAATATAAGTTTTCTGCGCACTGATTATCCGAAGAGAATGAAAATACTTTCCAGAACTTTAATATGATTTGATTAAAAGGCACCCAAAACCCAACAATTTCAATATTTTTTAGTAAAAAATTAAAATTTCTCCCACTATACTCGCAGCACCAACCCACACTGCATGATGCGCTCTCAGCACACAAAATCATAGTCCTGGCCTGGTGTAGAATCGTGACGTTCTGCTCGTTCCACTCCCACCTGTCTCGGGCTCCACTCGAGCCACCTCCTCCGAGCTTCTCGCTTGGGGCCATGACTCAACGGGTAGTACGAGCATCAACTCAAACGACCAAACAAACGACGACGACGACGACTGCCTGCAAGCTCTCTGTGTGTCTGCTGGGTGTCCTGAAACTGCTGGCTGGCTGACTAAAGTGTGTCGAAAAGATATGGGGACCGACTCCAACTATGCCACCTAGGGTGAAGGGTGGTATTTTTGGCCCATTTTGACTAGTTGAAAATAAGTTGTCAGATTTGGGAAAATTTACCCTACATCCTGTAGAATGGGAAAAACGGAAGGTGAACCAACAAGGATATTCAGTACGACTGGTTTGCGAGAAGGAGTGAAGTGGCAAGCCAAACGATGGCAGAGTCAACAGAGTGTACGGTACCGGGGGTTATGGTATCATAAACGATGTCATCGAAAGGATGTGACATGGACCACGTTTGAGTGTGGAGTTGGAACCGGGGGCAACCACACACTGTGGCTGCTGTGCTTCGTCGGATGATGATTATATCGTCGTCGACCCCCGCCTTGCCAGAGTCAATCTTGATGCCCGGGATTGCGTACATGCACCATGTTCCGGACGAGCGTACGAGATGGATGTGGGAACGTGTGGCCACTCATAAACTGGAATGATTTCGTTTTTACTGCCGACCGTTCAAGGGGACTTCAGAAGGATGGATGCTGCCGAAAATATGATATGCTGGATAAACGACGAGGTTGTGATCGAACCGGTGCTGGTAGCACTCGATTGACCAAAATAATGAATGGTAGAATACACATTTTTGAGGTTCTCCTTAAATTTTCATTTAAAACATTATACTATCTACACAAGAACCATGGCATCCCATGGCATAGTACAGGAAAGCAGTCAAGCATCTTAATGTTACTGAATTCATTAAGTTAAGTTAAAATTTACTGCTTTCTGCTAATATTTTGCCATGGTTGTAGAATCAGAGTCGGAGTTTAAAAAATCGGAGTGGGTAAAGTAGGGCCAGGAATCAAATCAGTCTCAACAACTCATGAGAGGCTGACTCTGAAGCCCTAAAAAACGCTCAACCTCTTAATTTTGAATTTAAACAAGGATTGCAAGACTAGTTAAAAACAGATCTTGGCATTTCTTGATTTTTTTAGTAGAATCTTTTTTCGTTAATTTATCAAATGAAGTAATTTATTATGTTGTTTTATCCATCGCCATCTAATTAAAGTGAATCACCAAGTATCACTTTTGGCACAACCGTACATTTCACGATCCCCTCAAAAGACAGCTATCGATCCGATTAATCATAATTATTATACGACATACCTCTGAAACGATTCGCTCAGTCGTCGCACCATCTACTTGCTCAACTCCTAATCGTTTTTATGTGTGCACGCGCCACACAACGATTCTAAACAAAATCCCGCCACAACACCCCACCCAAGGCAGCTGACGTATAATAGCTCACACCCACACTTGCCAACAAACAGGAAACGGTCGCGACGCCAAACGCTCCCCAGCCACCCCATTGAATTGCTCAAGTTCACCAGGTTTCAGCTGCTTGCTCGCACTTGTTATTGTCGATTCACCACAATTTCCATCGTTTGCCACCCCATTGAGAGGTGGCAATATATCGCGTACATTCTGAGACAGCCACGTGGCCGACTGAGAATTGCACAGTGAGCAAAAATGTGTCAAAATCAACGAAATACACGGAGAAAAAAGAGTTCCAAAAATCGTGAACAAGCGTTCATGAAAATGGGAACCACGAACAAAGTGTTCAAATTCCATGGTACGTTTTTCAAAAACACTTTGTTCGTGGTTTCCAATTTCATGAACGCTTGTTCACGATTTTGGGAACTCTTTTTTCTCCGTGTAGAGTTAACAAAACTCGCAAAGAGTGTACTTAAAATACTTAAAATACTTAAAACACTTAAAATACTTCAAATACTTCAAATACTTCAAATACTTCAAATACTTCAAATACATCAAATACTTCAAATACTTCAAATACTTCAAATACTTCAGATACTTCAGATACTTCAAATACTTCAAATACTTCAAATACTTAAAATACTTAAAATACTTCAAATACTTCAAATTAGGGCGTCCAATTCTCCCGGGTTTTGAATTTCGCGGGATACGGGAAAAATATTTTTTGAATCCCGGGAATTCCCGGGATCCCGGGAAATTTGGGAAACAGTCCCAAAACCAATGTGTTTGTTTTATTAGTTTTATTTGTTATGCTTAAATCAAAGAATTAGCACAATGCTATTAATTGGTGATAATCTCCACTTCAATCTAATCAAGGACAGCAGTTTTTAGATAGCTTAAAAGAAATTAAAAATTGATTGAATTTTTGTTCTTTGTTTTACTTTGGATTTTAAATGAAACACATTTAATAAACCAATGTGATTAAAATTAAATGAATCTCTTTTAAATATATTTTATTTATTTTTATTTACTTGACATGACTAAAGAAGCTTTAAACATTTCCTTAAATTAAAAAAAAACAGAAGCGACACCAAATAAAGTGATACCAGTCAATGTAAAATTTTAGATAAATTAAGAATTTCATGTATTATGTAGAATATATTTTACAAATTATCTTTAAATCATTACCGCCAACTGGGGAAAATCAAGATAAAAGTCTGAATAGGTACAGGAGAAATATCGAAACATTTTGCCAAAAAAAAATTGGCTTAAACAGCTGTCTTACTTTATTACATTTGCCCTGATTTTCCCCAGGCGGCGATTTTTGATAAAACATAGTTAAAAATGATTTTTTTTTTCAAATTTAGAATAATTAATACCCAATCTTTTAAAAAAATATTAAATGAAATAGAAAATATTTAAACCGCCAGGCATTTTTTGAATTTCTAAACTAAAATTTTCACAATTTTCCGTGATATGCCAGATTAATGCTGATATATGCCGAATACAAATTTTGAATGCTGAATAATCGAAAAGAATTATTATTACATCTATTTTTACTTCCCAATCAGAATTTACAGACCAAAATTGTTTTTTTTCTCAATTTCGGGAATTCCCGGGACAAAATATGAAAAATCCCGGTATTCGGAAATTCCCGGTTTTGGAAAAATCCCGGGAATTTTATCCAGGGAATTCCCGGGATGGACACACTACGTCAAATACTTGAAGTACTTAAAATACCTAAAATACTTTTATAAAAACTTAAAATACCTAAATTGCTTCGAATACTTAAAGATCTAGATTTAAAGCTGTACATAACTTAAACATAAATATAACTTAGGTGGTCATAACTTGAGGCAGCGTTGCCAGATCTTCAAAATTTAAAAAAAAAGTTTTGAAAACATTTGTTCTAGGCCCCCTGATTTTTTTTAAAACAATTTGAAGAGTACAAAAAACGACAATGAAAGATTAAAATATAGAGCAAGAATCGTTAAGTGCGATTTTTTCTGGAGTTGGTCGCAAGTCACATGTCGTATTGAGGTGCCCAGATTTTAGGAAGTTTAAGCCTTTGTTTGAACTTTTATTTCAAGGTTCAAAAAACATTAAACTTTAATCTTGATGAAAAATCTTGCTTTAGAATAACGTTTGAAGTGAATAACTCAACTTGATAATGTTGGTCCTCAAGATGGATCGAATAGGACCAATAAGACCAAAATCTGTTCATGCAGTTCGGAGATAATTAAGTATTAATTCTTGATTCACATCCTTACCCACATACAAACACCAGAATTTGAATTCAGAGTCGATATGTATTAGTTAAAATAACAAGATCATTTTTCGAGTCATGTTAAAGCATTTTCTCAGTGTGGAAGGCGGAAATGCGTAAAGTCATAAAGACAAGCAAAACTAATATTTTCTAAAAATGGTGCTTAACGAGGCACATCCACCTGAGCTTTTGCACCCTGATTTTTTTTACAGACATCTTAGTATCTTCAAAACTACGGGACCTATCGATATAATTTTATGTTCATCCTCTAAGCCAATTGTAAATTTTTACAATCAAATTATTTCAGGATTGGGTCCGTATGTTTGAAATTTTTATAATAAAAAGACAACTACTTCCTAGGATTCTATGCACCCTTAAAGAATTACACGAATTACAAACAATATATTTATTGTTTCGTAAGTCCATCAATTATTCAAGGTTATTTTGTTAGAATATAATGTGTAAAGCTTTATCAAGAGAAAAACTTACTTTATATGCTAATTCAAAATTTTCTCTCTCATATAAATTAAGTAATATTCAGCTCTTCTAAGCTTCATGGCGAGAGTTCCTTTCTTAACGAGACAAGCCCTGGGACCAACTGAAACCGCACCATTATTTTTGAACACAAATTAATTTTAATTAAAACCCATGTCGCAACAAGCAATCCCGCCTGTGTACCACGTAATAGAAACGACGTCGTTTTTGCTTCGCATGCCAATTTTTAATCACACTCATCGACGGCACTCATCAGCCAGCACCTTAATCGATGTCGCCGAATCATTCTTCAAAATTCAAAAAGGGCAGCCCCCGTCTCATCACAGCCAGGTAACAAGGCACGAAAAGTGGGCAGCTCCCGCTCAACGAGGGAACGGCCTGGAGAGAAATTAAAAGAACACAGCAGGACATATTACAAACTATCGCGCGGAGACCAATAGCATCATTAGTGATGAGGGACATTCATCTTTCCGACACCCGGTCCTTAAGACTCTCTGTCTCGGAGTACATCTTCTGGCCAATGCATAATTTATCAAATTCCAAACCATTCCAAATTATTGCAAATGAGATTCGGCAGCCGTGCAATTTAGGCCCATTCGTCCTTTGTCCAACGCCGCGCGGGGTCCCGACAACTAGCCAAGTTGGACATCGTCGAGGGCGCATCCTCCTCCTCCTCCTCCAAAAAAAGCCAGGCCGTGGCCAATCGAAGGTGAGAGTGTGGCCAAAACCGGTTCCAGCGTGCGTCCCCAAAAGCCGTGCGTTAAATGATAAATATGTTGGCAGTTTTCCACTTGTCCTTGGACACTGCGTGTGATGGACCAAGTGCATTTGGCGAGGGGGGCCAGGGTCTCTAATGGGCACATGTGTGCGCCCAGACTTTTTATGTCGTACGCGCAGTAAATTACACTTTGATTAATTGCTACCGGCATGCCGGGCGTTTGTTGCATCCTTTGGCAGCCGGAGATGACTGCCACGGTAGGGTGATCAACTTTAAATTTAGAGATAAAAATGTGTAATAAAATATTTTTCATTAGGTGTAAATAAAATAATACACAACATAACAAAACTTGTGTCAGGCGAAATCCGATATTTCTTCGGTTACTCATAGAAGATGCTTCCCCGAATCCGAAGCAATCGACAGAATTTGATTTTATGTCAACGCGGACTTAACAGAATTAGGTAAACATTTTAACATAAAAAAATCGAACAATCTAAAAAACCATGCGTCTCCTTCAAATTATAGAAGACGTCTACAAAAATATGGAAGCGCATGGTTATTAAAATAAATATAAAATACAAGTTTAATATTAAAATATTTTATGAATCTGACAGATCTATGAATTCTTCAGGATGTCCAAAGTCATTTTTCGACCATTTTTATTTTTTTGTATTTTCTTATTTGGCTCAGACATTGCACAGTGAACGAAATGGAACCCAAAATCGGACTTAATTGAACGCGGCTAGTTCCCTGGTATACAAAAATAGTGTTTCTTATGTAAAAAAATCCGGGAATCGATTGGTGATGTTTTTATCCACCGCACGAAACGGCAAAGGGTCCATTTTCCCCCAATTCCACATATTTTTACATTTTTTCTTGAAAATCGGTCTGTATTTAGAGCGGAGGCTTTATGCGGCCATCCAAACTGCACTTAACTTATGTGAAAATGTCCCAGGAATCCAGTAAAAATAACCACCATAGGTCAAACATTGAATATTACGTCCATTTAAAATACCATTCTTGATTTTTTTTCAAAAAATTTTTTTCGAAGAGATCGGAAAATTTACGAATGTTTCATGTTTTAACATTGAAAATCGTACCATTAGTTGCTGAGATGTCGACATTAGAAAATGGTGGGTTGTTTAGGTGAGACTTAGAAAACTTCAATTTTCGTGTTTCTTTTCCTTAAAGCGGCTGTACGTTGCCAACGTTGCCAACGTTGCCAGATTTATTTTATCTGTATCTTGTCAAATTCGAAGCCATAGAAGACATTTTGAAATTTTTAACAACAGATTTAAGCTTTTTAGTCATATTAAAGCATAAATTAATTACTAAATTGTTGAAATATAACCATTTAAAAAAAAATCTGTAACGGTATACAGATTTTTGGGATTTTTAGGATCGAAAACTCTGTAAAATACAGATTTATCTATATATCTGGCATGGCTGATCTCAGCAACCCGAGGTCCGATCTTCAATGTCTCTTAAACAATTTTATAGCAAATTTTCTGAACTTTTCAAAAAAAATATTTCTGGAAATGGTCACTCATGGTCACTATTTTTAAAAATCGAAAAACTGCAAATATTTCGCTAAAATCAAACTTTCGGTGGTTATATCTTGAAAACAGAGCCCTTTATCAAAAAATCTGTTAAGTACTTTTCGATTGGAAATTCAATTTTACATTAAAAAATTACGCCAAATTTGTTTTTGCATAAAATTTCGATCTTTTACAAAAATCACATTTTTTTCAAAAATTCATAACTCGGCAGCAGATTTTTTGACCATGTTTCTCTATGGCTCAAAAGTTGCGTGTTTTTGTCCCCTAAAACATATCAAAAAATCTCGAAAATAAAAAAATACGTATTCTGGGAATGAGTTTTCGTGAAAAAAATGTTGATTAAAAAATCTGCAATTTTTTTTTCCGTGTACCTATTTTTTTTCTCAATAGTCCTCAACAATACCTACAACTTTGCCGAAGACACCAAATTGATCAGAAAATTCACTCAAAAGTTACAGCTGTTTGAATATGTACGTACCATTTTTGTATGGACAGCTGCCAACATTGTATGGAGACTTGTATGGGTGAACCAATGACACAAAAAAGCTTATTTGGTCATAGGGAAGGCCCCCACAAAGTTTGAGCCAAATCAAAAAATACCAAAAATAAAAATGGTTGAAATCGGCCGATTTCGTAGAGAGCTCATGCGTTACTCCTAATTTCAACAGATTTTGACAAATTTTTAGGTTTTTTTTTCGATTTTAAATTAGGTTTAGACCAAAATGATCGTGCTAACCACAAACATATTTTATCAAGTATGATTTTTTTTATGGAAATCAATCCACTCAAAACACAGGAATTGATTTAAGTTGACAAATTTCATATATTTTTCATCAAAATTGTCACCTTCAACTCCTCTCTCATTCGTTTTTGCTTGCAAGATTTTTTTAAAAAAATTAAAGGCACCTGGCCAGATTTTTCTAATTTTGACCTGGCAACACTGCTGAGAACGTTTATTATGGCATGTGCATTGAAAAAAAAGTAGTAAAAAACTACCTTTTAACATTTTTTAAATGATAAATTGGGTGTGCAAAAACAAATCGACAAGACAACATTTTACGATGGATCAACAATGGTCCCCTTGGAACGAGCTGTCAAGTACACAGCAAAAAAAGTGTAAATTTGGAAGGATTAATTTAAGAAGGTTGAATATTACCTCTTCATAATGTAATTTTACCTCAATTTAGACTGAAATCGCGACATTACACCAGATTAGTGGTAAAATTACACATTTTCAGAGGTGAAATTACACATTTTTTCTGACATAAAAGATGTACCCCTTTTCAGATGTAAAATTACCATGATTTTTTTTCTGTGTAGGATGCTTTCTGTCAAGAAGGGCCACGACGTTATTTTTTTTAAATTGAATCAAAAATCCAATTTAAATCTTTTGCGGTCGTACAAAGGGTCATTGCACTCAGAAAAATAAGCTATATCATTGTGCGCAATGATATCACTAATTTAAGCTTAATTCTAGGACCCAATTTAACATAAAATCCACCACTTTTCATATAAATATATAGTTAGATGAAAATAAAATTGCATCTTTTGAGCTATGACACAAATTGGTCGAAATCTAGGTCAAAATTAATTTGGCAGCGTTGGCAATTTCCTGAAAAAAAAAAACATTTTTTATTTCAAAATGTGGAAAAATTTGGAAAAATTATGTTTTAGATGTAAAACCAAATTTGCAATCAAAAAGTACATTACATATCATTTGATATCATGCACTGTTTTCAAGTTATAGCCACTTCAAATCATTGTTTTGTTAAACACGTTACTTTTATACCTGCAGAAGTCATGACTAACATAAAAGAAAACAAAAAAGAAAAACAAAGTTGATAATAACTTAGCAAATATGCGTACGATTTTCAATGTCAAAAAAATAAAGTATCAAAAAATGTTCCGTTCTTTCGTGAAAAAAAAATATGTTCAAAATTTTCAAATCAATCAATAATTTTATTTGAGTGTAATTTTTTTCTGAGAAGTCCTAAGCAATATCTACAAGTTTGCCGAAGACACCGAATTGATCAGGAAATTTGTTCTCAAGATACAGATTTTTGAATGCTTTCACAGCCTTATTGCATGGACAAAATTGCAAAAATTGTATGAAGACTTGAATGAATGAACTAATGATGCAAAATTTATTTTTGAGTGATCAAATGTAAAATAAAAATTAAGGATTTATTTGTTCGTTTACATTTTTTTCTGAAATGTCACAATCATAACCAAATCAATCAGAAAATCCCTTTTCAGATATAGATTTTGTGTTCTAACATGTCCATTTGGTATGATCTTCCCCAAAATTTGTATGAAACCTTTTGCCAAAAAATATTAAAAAAAAACTAAAAATCCCGAAAAATTGCTAAATTTAATAGAAGAGTTTCTATTGTTGATGGAAAATAAAATTGACTAAAGATTTATCAAAAAGACAACCCTAAACCAAATTCAAGCGTTTCAAACACTTTAGAACGCATCGCATCTCCCTCGGCCATCCGCTGTCCACGTCAAAGTCTTGTTCAAAATTGAATTGATGCGTTAGGCGCAGGAGAATCTTCAAAAAACGAAGATGAACTAAGGACATCTCAACGGTCACTCCTTTTCGCTCTGGGCTGCACGCTCCACGTGATTCTCCTTGCGACTCTCTTATGCTGCACATGTAATTTTGCTTTTTGTTTCTTCTCTTTCTATGCTATGCTCGATTTATGTTTGAAAAATTGCGCCTAACCAGATAAGATGTATATTTGATGTCCTTCCTTCTGGCGAACGTGTCAGTAAAGCAATTTAGTTAAAATTTCATTTCCAAAATCACATATTACCGCGTAATGACCGGCATGTAATGTGCGTCATTTTGGGACGGACGGCGATTTTTCTTCATTCGGACGAGCAAGCGACGAACCTGCTTTCGCCCTCGGGGGGTGGCCCAGGAAGAAACACACGCGCGGAGTGCATATTTAGGGGACCGTAAACGATTGGCTGCTCTGTATTCTCACTTTTGCGCCTTTTTATTTCCGTACCTGCCACGCCAAATTGACTTTTGATTAATAAGCTCGCGCGAATGTTGCGTAATTTGATGCATGTTTTTATGAGGCGAGCTTTGTTTCTTCTTATTTTCTTGTTTGAAAATTATACCGCCTTGGTTGGGCCGTTTGCAGCAGATAAGACAGAATGACTATTTTAGCAAACTCTACGGTTTGCCGATAAGGACGACAACGCGAATCGCGTTGAAATTTATCAGCATTCCATCAGAAATCATTACCGTTTGGCGAGATTGGTTACACCCACTTCCGCAACTTGGGGGGAACTTTATCCGTGAGTCAATTTATGATAAAATGCAGTTGCAAGATTGGAAATCAATTTGCAACCGTGTGATTGTGAAGGAAGGATGAGGCGTTTCGTAATAAAGGACTTGAAAGGATATTGAACTTTCTGAAAGTTCATGATGTAATTCGGACTCATGAATTGATGGCATTTTATTTAGTTATATGGAAATCTTCGATATGTTTTCAAGAACAATACTAATTCGTCAGCTGTGTGCTATCTTGTGACAACGACCATTTAGTACTATTCGACAAAATCGATTTTTTAAGTTTGATGATAAATATTTTCAAAACTATGAATGGTAGAGCCAAACTTTTTGAAGCAATCGGTTCGTATACTATCGCTTAACAAACGCTCCAAGTTTCAACTAATTTGGTTACACCAGTTAAAAGATGCAGTAAATTATGTAATCAAAAATCTGAAAAGCACGTGTCACAAGTGTGTTTCGAAAGTAAAATTGTACTACGTGTCACAAGTGTGCACAGAATTCCCATACAAACTAAAATAGACTTAAATCAATAGTTTAACCGAACTAATCAGTTTATTTTCAAAAACAAAAGATTTTTTGCCTTTAGAAAGTGTGTATCAACATAAATTTGTGAAAAACAAGAAAATTTTCAACATTTTCCAACAACATGTATGACGTGTCACAAGTGTGCACGATCATTTTGATGATAAATTGGTCTATGTCACAAGTGTGTATTGCGATATCCGTGAAACGGAAGCGAGTTTCCAAAATCGGGTTAAAGCATCTTGTAGTGTTTGGTAAGTATAGCAAAACGTCATCATTCACTCATTTTCGACCAAAATGGTCTATGTCACAAGATAGCACACAGCTGACGAAATGTCAACTACAGTTCGATCTCAATTCACCAGAGTCCGTAATGTCACTTCGGAAAATCATTCATTGTTATATTTTGGCTCACTTATTTGAAATATGAGTAGCACGCGGCAAGTGCGCATTGGATATTATAATTTGATAATAAATTCCTTCACCTATTTTAGTTTTTCAATCAAAATAATTTGTCAATCAAAATAAAACCCATTCCATGAAAAATCTAAAAGAGTGTATGTATGATATTGATATTGGTATTTGTGAACAGGGAGTTTTAAGTATCGATAGTTTAAAATAATGAAATGAATCATAATATATTTAAAAAAATTCGGCCTGGATGCCATTTTTTCATTGTTTTAAAAACAACCCCCACTAAAATTTTGAGCCCGATTGGACAACTTTTTTTTAATCATGCTGTTTTGTGGGGAATTTTAGCTTTAGACTGAAAATTTAGAATTATTGCGTTCTGCAAGTGACCGATTCTTAGCGAAGCTACACCAAAATGTCACATTTGTCAATTTTCAATGTGATTTTTAATATGAAAAAAATCATTTTTATTATGATGCAATAATTGCATTGTGCTTTAAATGCGTTTTCTTACCTTAAAAGCCAAGAATATTGACCAAATGTGGTCTGCAAGCCATTGAACGAGAGAGGAGTTTTTTTCATAAATCTGCTCCTTTCGTTGTCCCGTCACGAAAAGAAATGGCTGGCAAAAACTCAAATTTCAACCAATTCTTTCAGTTCATGGAGCAAAATATTCGTTTTTTAATTTGTGATAATGTATAGAAGAGCAAAAGTTTTTAAAAATCAAACTGGCAAAACTGTAGTGATTTTTGTAGTGTGCCTTTTAAAAGTCCAGTTTTACGATGTTGTCCCGTCACGCTACATTTTTATTTCAGGGGAAGCACAGGTACTATATGGTTCATTCTGCATGATATTTCTTTGTAGGAAAATCAATTATCTTTCCAAATATGTATTAACATTGGGGGGTTTCTTCTTTTATTTTGCCACTACAGCCAAAACGCTGTAAAAAACTTGGAATTTTTTTTGAAAAGGAGCCGAAGAATCGGTCAAGTGAGTAATTCTCTACGTTTTCGCAAATCGACTCATCTTCTCATTTGAAACTTTGTCCATACAACCCCAATGTTAAATGAAACCATTTTGCATTATAACATTCTAGGCACCATAAAATTTCCGGGCAGGTTATAAAAAATAGGCCTACTCGAAAAACTTTATTTTCGAAACAGATTTTCTGATTGATATTTAGAAACTTAAAAAAATAGGTGCTCGAAAAAAATAATATTTTTTATATATTTGCTTGACTTTTCATCACAAAAAAAAATGCCAAGCATCTTTTTTTATATACATTCTAGGAAACTTAAAAAGCAGATTTACAATGTTTTTACCTGTTTTTATTATTAAATCACCTTAAAATTTTGCGGTGAATATTTATCTTTACACGATTAAACTCGGGTATGGAGATTGTCCACGCTCCATACAAGAAAGATTTTTTTACTTTATACCGCCGTACATCTGATTTGTAACCATTGGTTTTCAAAAAATGTAAGATCTGATGAAAAAAAATTAACGTTTTTTTCTGTGGTACTATACATGGAAAATCCACTAAAATTCAATTGATTTTTTGTATAACCCGAGCATGAGCAATTCCATGTCAAATAGGGAATCGGTTGTACCCGACCCTCTCCGATTTCAATGAAACTTTGTAGACATATTATCCTACGCTTATATAAGCCATTTTTGTGTATATGGAGCCAGTTACACTCGATAATGACATTTGAGAAGGGTGTAAGTGTTTAAATATTTTTGTGTTTCGTAATTTAAATATTGCTGTATCTCGAAGCCGTTGCATCGTATCAAAAAGTGGTCAAAGACAAACTTGTAGGAAATTTGACGGGCTTTCCGAAAAAAATACACTGAAAGAAAAAAACACGCCACTTTTATGAGATTTTTTGATTTTTAAGTTTAAAAGTCAAATTTGAAGGTGAGCCCACGATTTTTTTTCGTTCAAAATTTTTGTGAAAATAGCCTAAGATGTTACAAAAAGACTCATGAAAAATGCAAGATGGAGCAACTCACCTAAAAAAATACAAAAATCATTTACTGAAACTGTTTTTTTGAAAAGTGCTCTAAACGTCAAAATATTCATAAACCGGATACGGGAATCGATTCTCCAGACAATTTTACATAAAAGTCTCCATATTGACCATTGTTCTAAGTCCAATCCTTGTGAAGTTACAGCGGTTTTAAAAATAAAAATGTTGAAAAAATAGGTTTTTTGATGGTTTTTGGCAATTTCTATATGACCGACTTAATTTTTCAGTCTCGAAAATATTTTTACCGGAAAGCTCGTCCAATTTCCCATAAGTTTGTCTTTGAACACATTTCAATTGGATGTATGGGCTTACAGATATAAGCTTATTACATTGCTCTTAACCGAAAACATAATATTTTTTCAGTGTAGTATAGTAACCTGGATAGTAAATTAGCTTGATTTATGATTTATTATGATTGAAAATACATTGACAATTCCTAATTTGAAGGCCACGTGGTTTATGCACGATCCTCAGGGTGGCCACTCAAGTCGAGGAATCCGGAAAATCGGGAAAAAGTAGGTAATTCGCCAAAAATCGGGAAAAAGTAGGGAATTTTGGATTTTTTGCCAAAAAGTCGTGAAAATTCGGGAATCCAAGCATACTTGTTTGAAAGGGACCATCCATAAACCACGTGGACACCTTAGGGGGGGGGGGGGTTCAGCGATTGTCCACGCTCCATACAAAAAAGATTTTATTTGTATGGAAATTGTCCACGATGGGGGGGGGGGGGGGGGTTTGAAATTTTCAAAAAAGTGTCCACGTGGTTTATGGATGGTCCCAAAATTATTTTCTAACTTGATTATAAGTTATCGGAAAACTCAAATATCGAATAAAATCCAATAGTTGTTCGTTCTAAATTATAAAATTTGAAAGACTTTTTCACGTTTGGAAAACATGAAAAAAAAATAAAATTGCAAAAAAAACCAAGAAGTTAGGGATTGTTGATTTGTATTGTTTTCTCCTGAAATCTTCCCTAATGTTGAGGCCTGTTTATATGTTGCTATTTCTTCTATTGAAGTGTTGTGTTACATTTGTTTTTGGTCCTAAGCATCTCATTTTTTTTTTTTTTGCAAATGTACAACAGTAATATTTGCGTTAATCTTTTAATCATTCCATAAATTGAGTAAGGACTCGAACCTCACTTGTTTGAAGAAAAGGGTGAAGATTGAAAACAAGAGACAGTAAAAGGAGTATAAATCAAAAGCAAAAGAATGACAAATGTAGGTTAAAGAATAAAAAAATTGTTATACGGCCGACTTCGAATTTCCTACGTTGTGTCTTCACGCAGAAAAATAAGGCATATTTGAATAAACAAAACGTTTTGTTGATTTGAAAATCATTATTTTTGTTGAATCAACGCTAAACGTCAAAGCAGCTTTTTCGAAACAACAAAAGACTTTTGTGGAATTGAGAATATCAAGGTTTGTTTCAACGCAAAATCGGCGTTGATTATATTCAACAAAAATTTTGTTGATTCAAACCTCGTACAGGCTGATTCTACAAAACATTTTTCTGCGTGTTCAATTGAACCAGGCACGTAGAATCTTTCAAAGTAAAAGAATAAAACAACTCGTTTGTGTGGCTGCTGAGCCAACCGTCTCGGACGGTGGTCAGAACGCGAAGAGGCAGAGTAAAAGTTTATTGTTCTCGAAAGGGTATACAGAAGTAAACATGCATGGGACGGACACAAATACCGTCTTGCACGAACAATAGTTTATCATTAGAAACAACAAGAAAGCTTAGATTGTAGTAATGATAACATATAGGGCGGATAAAGAATAATTGAAATAAAGAAATAAATCAACAAAGAATAAGCAAAAATAAACAGAATCGATAATACTAGTATATTTTTCATATTTTAAGAAAAAATAAAACTAAGTTTGTTACAGCAGTGTCAATTTGTAAAAAAAAAGTGGAAAAGCATTGATAGATAAAAGAATCAAAAGTAAGTAAATTCAAAATTAAATGATGGATAATAAATAGAAGAATCAGTGGAGAAGTGAGAATCAGTAGAGCAAAAAAAAATAGGAGATAGATGGTAGCTGCGAATGAAAACAAGAGAAACCCTGTTCTGCGATGTTCAGGAACAGTTGACTCAACATGCTGCGAATCAAAACAATACCGTCTACAATCACAAATTATTTCCCTTTCCCACATAGTTGCACCCCTTTCTTTCAGCCGTTTCCACAGGCCACCAGCTAGGTCACATCTTGTCATCATGATGACTAAATCAAGCCAACGTGAAGGTTAAAAAATAGGACACTAACATCAGTACGGAAGTAGTTGGGCTCCTTCCGGAATGTTCCTCACCTGGGCGTGAACCGAAGTGGTATCATCAGTATCATCCACCCTTGGCCTGCCCCATTGATTCAAAAAATTAACATCAAAATAAATGATTTTATAAAGAGAACTTAAAAAATAAAATAAACGAATTCCTAGATTTCTAAATTCTATAAAAGAATAATAACAGAAATCATGATTTAAGCGTTCTTCGAGTCAAAATAAAATAAAATAAAAGTAAAATTTAAAATTTAGTTATTTTTCGACTTTTCCAATTGTATCAAAAACTATCCAGCTTTTTAAGCGAAAATGGCGTTCGAATGGTGAACGCCCGAAATGTCAAAATCACGCAGTGGTACCAACATTACGAAAAAAAAGTGTGCCATGGCATGACAGCCGCATTTTTTTTCTAATGTTGGTGCTCTTGCGCGATTTTGACATTTCGGACGTTCAACATTCGAACGCCATCTTTGCTTAAAAACCTTGATAAACTAAAAACCCGTTGGTTTGCAACGACCGGGGTCACTTTTTAGGTTGACATATTTACACGGAGCTTTAGGGGAAGGTGGGGCAAGACGACCATATGGGGCAAGAGGAACAATCGCTCGTAAGGCCGTAATTTTTACAATTTTGATTATTTCCAGTATGAGGAATTGTTGCTAGCAGTGCAATTAGCTGATTCTACTACCACATAACCGCCAAAACGACGTAAACGCCACGGGGCATAAGATTGAATGAAGTTTTTTTCAAAACCTTTGTTTCCTTATAATATTTGGAAAGTACAAAATAAGGCTTAGGGTTCGTTTTAAGGCTCATTTTATCAAAATGCTATTTTTCCTAGATCGGTAGTGTCCCTACCTTGCACTTGCACGTTGTATAAAGTATGATTTATGTTTTGGTTATTTTTGTAGAGAGCTTTTAAAAAATCTTGTTTAGGTGGGGCAAGTGTACGATATGGATTTTTAGTATGGAAAAAAATACGAATTGCTGAAGCAACATAATTTATTGTGAAAAAAAATACACAAAAGTTCTTAAAAACTGATAAACAATTGTTTAAAAAATTGCCCATACACGATATAATAATATTATGAAAATTTACTATTTATCATCTAAGTATTTTTTTTTTTTTTGGTAAAAACGGTCAAATTTTTAGTAAAATATTATTTTTTTATCTAAAAATGAAAGAAACGTTTCAAATACATCCTAATCTCACAGACAAACAGACGTGACTCTCCATACAAATTATTTTTGAAATCCATCGTCCTTCATCAAACCACCAAATTACGGCGACGCCAGCGCTGCCTGGTGAGCTGATGCCGAAGCGCAGCCCAAACATACCCATACAAACCCATTACTGTCATGTGTCATGTCAGTGTATGCGTGAGACAATCAAGCCTTAACGATTGTAAACATCAACAGCTGATTGAAATAATTTTGTTGTAGCTGATCGTCAGTACTCAATGAAAACAATACAAATTAACACCGGCGGCCGAAGATGACGGTGTGTCGGTTCCGTTCCCAATGGCAGAACTTCATGAGCCAATCATGCGGCAGCACAAGCAACGACGCACCTCAACCGCAACGACAGAGACCAAACTACTGGTACTCCCCGTTGCTTCCAAGTTCTGTCGAACATTCCTTCTCCACCGAAACCTCGAAACCAAGATATAAGAGGTTATGAAAATATCAGTAGTGGCCTCCAAAATAGAAAAAAAAATCAATTCAAATCTACCGGAATTGATCCCCTTGATGGAAGTTTGGGAACATACGCGGGAAACGTGTCCACGGCGCAGTTAAGTTGCGTCAAACAACAACAACAAAAAGTGGCGAATGAGATGGAAAAAAGTCGCAAAGATTCCAAAAAACGCTGCCGCAAAATCTTACATCGAAACAGAACAACTGTCGATGAAGATTGGCAGTGGCACTCACGATCGACGCAACATCGCCAAAAGGCCAATAGGACGACCAGCTGCAGCAATCCACGAAGGATAAGCAGGTTGCTCCGAAGGGACGCCGCATCAGCAGCCTCGACATCGGCAGGCCTACCGGGTTAATAGTGAGGCAAAAGGTATGTCCTCGCTAGTCAGTCGCTCATCTGACCCTGGCCGAGACTGCCCCAATCTTGTCCCGCAAAGAATGGATTGTGGATAGGCCCTCAAAACCAAAGCTAAAAACTCGATTCGCCACCTACATTCGAGTAGGAGAACTTTGGTGCAAGGTTAAGTTTACGTTTTTGCGCGATAAGTGCAAAGGGGAGTGAAAACTATTTTAAGGTTTTTTAAAAGAAAATTGATCTTTTGGAATAAAATAAAGTAAACAGGAGGTAAGAAATAAAAAGTTCTATCGACTGACTTTTTGATTTTTTTGCTAAGTTGCCTTTTTCAATGAAAATTTTGAGATCCGGATTGAAAACGCGAGAATGAGGTTAGATTGCTAATTTTGCAAATCATTCCAATTACCATTTTTCAAGCAGAGCTTTGCTTTTATGGTAGATGTGACTTTAAAAAATATTTGTCCACTTGAATAATCTACATTCTCAATTGATTAGTTAGATTTTGGTTGATTAAAACATTCCCTTATTTTGAATCAGATAATGAACAGGTTAAATCGGCCATCACAAAAATATTTTCGTTTATATCAATTAAGCTATTTATTTCTTACCTGAAAATGGCATAATTTGCTATTAATGTCGATTTTATGATGAAATAAAACAATTTCAAATTTCAAATCAATTTACTCGCTGTAGGTTATAATGAAAACATCACCCCAAGTTTCAGCGCCCCCTAGTGGGGGGTAATTTTGACGTTTGATTGCCTATAGAATTCCTATTTTTATTGTTTTCATTTGCTGCCACGTGCTCCACGCTCAACTTTACAACAAAAAAACACATCACACACACTGAGGTAAGACGGACGAGCTGTGACGACCGCAGCGCCATCAGCGCCGGGTGAGTGGATGCCGAAGCTAAATTGCATTTGAAATAACCGTTTTTGGATCGGTCATTGAAGGACGATGGTTCCGCACTAGAGTGTCCCGTCTGTTTGTCTGTGCTAATCTGATGTATCTAAGTGATAATAGTTCAATTGTTAGTAAATTAGCATGTTTTTTCATGCATTGTTCCTCTTGCCCCTATGGGTTGTTCGTCTTGCCCCACTAGTTGAGTAGAACGTACGAAAAATCAAAGATCTTAAAATCATTTTTTTACATTAAAAAAGAGATTTTTTTAAAAACTTGTTCTATCTAAGTCTCAGTCAAGACCTGGAATAAGATGATTCTAAAAAATCCAACAGATTTTTTAACGTTTTAAATGGGTTATAACGAGCATTTCCTTAGCTTATTACACTTGCCCCACTTTCCCCTACATCTTTTTTTTTTCTTTACACGGAGCTCACACACACAACCAAATGATTGGTGTGATAGGACGTGTGTGTTCCGTGTAAAAAGAAACAGTTCGTCACTTTTTAGTTTGACTTTGTGAAACCAACGGGGTTCCAAACTAAAAAAAAGTATTAAACGAAAAAGTGACCAACTACTGGGGGCTGAGAGTACGCTTACCAATTAAAAAAAACATTGAAATTATAAGAATTGGTAAGCTTTCGGTTAGTTTTCAAAGACTATTTCTGGATCAACATTTGAAAAGGGCGCATAAGCATTTTGACAGCTAGAACTATTTTGCAAATTCCGAAACAACAGGTAACTATTTAACAAAACTCGCTACGTTAGATGGTAGCTGGGAAGGCCAGCTATTGTTTAACACATCGAGTTTTGTGAAAAAGTTACCTGTTGGCTCGGAATTTGCAAAAAAGTTCTAAATGTCAAAATGCTTATCCGCCCTTTTCTCGTGTTGCTCCAGATTTTTTTATGTTTCTACTCTAAATCAAAATAATGAGTGAGTAAAGTTTTTGTTTTTACGAATGTTGTCAATAGTTAGTTTTTTTTTAATTTATGTATATATTTTTTCGAGGGTTTTGACTTCTTATAGAGATTTTTCTTTGTTTGATTTCATGCTTTGATAAACAATGCATAGGGGAGAGTGGGGAGACTTGATCCCCGGGGACACTTGATCCCAAGCCTGTATCTCGTCAGCATGTGGGTAAAACAATTAGCTTTGTTTTAGAAAGTTGTGCGAAATTGACTAAAACTCATTGTAGAAAACAAAGAAAAAAAATAAAAAATTTTTAGATTGAGTTACACACATTTTTCTAAAAAGTGCTGCAAAAAACTTCCAAGAGATCTTTTTTCTTTGTTTTGATAAGTATAGAAAACACTCAAAAATTATTCAAAAAATATGTTTTATACATGAATTGTTTGATAAACATATCAACTCCAAAACCCTTACGCATTTGATGTTAAATTTATCGTCATACTATTTTTACAATCAATTGTTAAAAAAAGTGCGTTTAGGGAGACTTGATCCCTGCATTTTTACAGTCACCGGAATCAGCCTCAAGATTAAATAATTGGGCTGGGTTTTCGTACATAGTTTCCTTTAGTATAGTTGTACATAACTTACTGCAGTTTGAACTTTTTTTCAAAAGTTTTGTAAACAAAAATTACCAGCTTTTGTAAACATGCTCAATTGTGGTCTAAAAAAGAAAATTTTAAGTTTTTAAATATTTTACATGCTAAACTTGTTATATTTTGAACACAAACGTACAGGTTTAATGTGAAATTGCATTAACTTATAGAAAATTAAAAGTTTGGATGAATAAGAAACATTTTGCTCAAGATTTCTTCAAAATGTTGAAAGCGGGATCAAGTTACCCCCAACATTTTGAAAATGCCGGTTTAAAATATTTTTTCAAAACGCTTGGCATGATTCGAAGAGTTTATCTGATAAAATACCCTTATCAGCCAAACATAGTTGAATGTTTAAGCTTTCAATTCATGCAAAAAGTTCATAGTTTTGTGAGAAATTGACAGAGTTATGTGCGATACAAAAAAAGGGGATCAAGTCTCCCCACTCTCCCCTATTATTTGAGTTTCTGGGAAAATCGGATAAAGTCGAGAATTTGAAAATGGGATTTGAGTGACCACCCTGACAAAAATTCAACAAAATTAAAAATAAATAAGAATGTGCATGTGATTGTGGGTCTCGTGGCGCAGGGGTAGCGGCTTCGGCTGCCGATCCCGATGATGCTATGAGACGCGGGTTCGATTCCCGCCTTATCCACTGAGCTTCTATCGGATGGTGAAGTAAAACGTCGGTTCCGGTTTCTCCTGTCTCGTCAGAGGCGCTGGAGCAGAAATCCCACGTTAGAGGAAGGCCATGCCCCGGGGGGCGTAGTGCCAATAGTTTCGTTTTTTTTTTTCGAATGTGCATACATCGCTAATGTATTAGCGATGTGCATACACCGCTAATACAAAAAAAATCGGCATCGATTTTGCGTTCATTTCAAACAATATTTTATTTCAAACCGAGTAATTTACAGGAATAAAAAAGGAGACTTCTTACGCTTAGGTAGTTTTTATACGATCGATTGTTCGAAGAAACGCTTCCGCCACAGCTGCTGCAGCAAAACCGGACCGGAAAAGTGTGAGAAAAATAAACCGAAAATCACTCCGCCATCGAAACCGCTTAATTCTCCAAGAACGAAACAAAATCGGTCAACTTCTGCAGCTGGTCTTCGGAGCTCACCACGATCGGTTTATCCGCGGCAGGATGTTTCGGCATGATCAGTCGCGGCTGCGCCCCTGGCATAATTTCCCAGTTGAGCGTTCGGCACATCTCGTCGATCATGTCCGGCGTTTGGTTGGTCATTTCGGCAAACACGTTCTCGAAGATCGAGCTGTACGCCCGGCCAATCAGGTTGACCGTTTCCGCCTGGATCTTCTCCTTCAGCTCGAACATCAGCTCCGACACGTGCTTGGACCAGTCGTGGTTGATTACTTTGTAGAAACCGGCCGTGTCGTTGTTCCACAGGCACTGGTAAACTTTGTACATCTGTTCCAGCTCGGCGTGGCCGTTTTTCGCACTCTGGGGAATCCGCTTCCACAGGAACCGGGCGTTGCAGCTGCGAACAAAAGAAATGAAGTCAACTGTCCTCAATGAGACCCATCCCGAAGCAACTTACAGATCATTTTGGTAGAGATAGGCCGCAAACAGTTCCGAGTACAGTTGAATCGAGACAATCCCGTTCGGCGCCTGGTTCCGGAAGGAAGAACAAAGGACGAGTGATGTAATGAAAAAACAGAGCCTCGCTATTAATAACCCAAAAACACCGCAAACTTACCTCAAGTTCCTGCTTCTCGAGCAGAGCGGTCAACTGTCGAATCTTTTCCGAAAACATGTCGCTGGTGCTAGTGTTATTTGCTAAACTATTATTCACTAAACTTGGAAATTCGCAAAAGTGCGACAATCCAGCGACCAGCAGCACCTCTTCCTGGTTTGTTTACGTTTGGGTTCGGATCGCGACGCGGTGTTGATGCAATTTTTTGACACTTCTCGAGAGGGAACGAGCGGAAAAGAAACGCGGCGGCTGAGTTTTTACACTGAAACACCGCCCAAGTAACCATCTAGCACTAAAAAAAATCATAAATGAGCTGCTAAACAGCATTCACCAGCTAATCAGTCACAAAACAGCTACGGTGATTGCAAATTAGCTGTAAAACAACTGCTCTAATAATAGCTGGAATAGAGCTGATTTGATGCTGCTACTAGCAACACTGCAACCAAATATTTCATCAAACTGGCAACACTACATTGTGCCGCCCAAGTAACCAATCAGCACTAAATAAAGTCACTGTTCAGCACTAACAGCGCATTTAAAGCTGCGGATAAAAGCTAAAATGTTTTGACATCTGCACCAAAAGCGCTTTTACAGCAGATTTGCAGCTGGTTTTGGACTTTATATTTCTGTTTTACAGCTGGGCCCCTACTGTTGTTGTTCCACCCCTGCAAAATGTCAAAAAAAATTGAGAGGCAAAAATGTTGTGGTCTCTTTCCATCTCTCTCCCCTGCTTCTCTCAATTCTATTTTTGGGTTGTTTGCTACTTTGCCGACTCAGCTGACTGAGAGGGGAAGTTGAATTATTTGCTTGAACTCGCGGTGGTGCCGATGTGATGCTGGATGTTGATGATGTTCGATGAATCCTGAGACCTTGTCCTCACGGCCAAATGAGGTATGGAAGTCCAGGTCTGTTTTCAGAGCTACATAAGCATGCTGCAGTTTTGTTGTTATGTTAAATGCACAAATCCTATGTAAAAGGAGCATATTCCAATCGACCATGCCACTAGGAACTTTCTCTATATTTTTCAAAACAACTTTTTTGCGGATTCATGATGAATTTATTATGATTTGAAAGCAATCATTCTACAGGCTCTTTTAACATACTAAACCGTTTAATTTCATATTATTCACCGCACCGATCAGCCGTGTGTTGGAAGTTCCTCGGAAAATGTTGGGCGTTCGAAGCCGGTTGTTGCTTTCACGCAATGAAATCTCCGCATAAATTTGCCATTTTTCCTCCGTAACCGTAATTTCATGTCAGCTGGTGGAGGTTACTGCAAAGGTCGTAGAAGTTTTTTTATCATCAAGAAACTAAAATAATGAAATTAAACTTACCAACATAATAAAACGTCTTCAACAGCTGCGTAAACTAAATCTTCTAAGCTGACTGAATTTTCTCCCCGCTCGGTTTGTTTTGGTTTAATGGATGAGAGAGCAAAGAATATTTTTGAATCTGCTTGTTGGTAATCTCTCTCTTTCGCTCTTACACGGCACAATGTAGTGTTGCCAGTTTGATGAAATATTTGGTTGCAGTGTTGCTAGTAGCAGCATCAAATCAGCTCTATTCCAGCTATTATTAGAGCAGTTGTTTTACAGCTAATTTGCAATCACCGTAGCTGTTTTGTGACTGATTAGCTGGTGAATGCTGTTTAGCAGCTCATTTATGATTTTTTTTAGTGCTAGATGGTTACTTGGGCGTGTAAGAGCGAAAGAGAGAGATTACCAACAAGCAGATTCAAAAATATTCTTTGCTCTCTCATCCATTAAACCAAAACAAACCGAGCGGGGAGAAAATTCAGTCAGCTTAGAAGATTTAGTTTACGCAGCTGTTGAAGACGTTTTATTATGTTGGTAAGTTTAATTTCATTATTTTAGTTTCTTGATGATAAAAAAACTTCTACGACCTTTGCAGTAACCTCCACCAGCTGACATGAAATTACGGTTACGGAGGAAAAATGGCAAATTTATGCGGAGATTTCATTGCGTGAAAGCAACAACCGGCTTCGAACGCCCAACATTTTCCGAGGAACTTCCAACACACGGCTGATCGGTGCGGTGAATAATATGAAATTAAACGGTTTAGTATGTTAAAAGAGCCTGTAGAATGATTGCTTTCAAATCATAATAAATTCATCATGAATCCGCAAAAAAGTTGTTTTGAAAAATATAGAGAAAGTTCCTAGTGGCATGGTCGATTGGAATATGCTCCTTTTACATAGGATTTGTGCATTTAACATAACAACAAAACTGCAGCATGCTTATGTAGCTCTGAAAACAGACCTGGACTTCCATACCTCATTTGGCCGTGAGGACAAGGTCTCAGGATTCATCGAACATCATCAACATCCAGCATCACATCGGCACCACCGCGAGTTCAAGCAAATAATTCAACTTCCCCTCTCAGTCAGCTGAGTCGGCAAAGTAGCAAACAACCCAAAAATAGAATTGAGAGAAGCAGGGGAGAGAGATGGAAAGAGACCACAATATTTTTGCCTCTCAATTTTTTTTGACATTTTGCAGGGGTGGAACAACAACAGTAGGGGCCCAGCTGTAAAACAGAAATATAAAGTCCAAAACCAGCTGCAAATCTGCTGTAAAAGCGCTTTTGGTGCAGATGTCAAAACATTTTAGCTTTTATCCGCAGCTTTAAATGCGCTGTTAGTGCTGAACAGTGACTTTATTTAGTGCTGATTGGTTACTTGGGCGGTGGCGGTGGTTTGACACCAGCTGGTCTAGACCAGCAATGAACGACAAGCACAAAGTAATTGGATTTTCTATGGGAGAGATTCATTTTGTTTTAATTCAAAACAGTTTTTTTTTATTTGCTTTATTTTTAAATATTTGAATTTCTGAATTTGATAGAGACTTTGCAGCAAAGCCTTGATTGGTGTAGTGCTTGCTTTTTCTAGAGTGTATTTCTTATAGAAGAACTGTCATTTTTACCACTTTATTTGGAGCTCCATTGAATTGAATTGATAAAGAAACTTTTATGGCAACAATAAACATCTTTTAATATTAAAAATGTGCTGGTTTTATTCTAATTTTTAAATAGTTTTCTTTTAATAGAAAAAGAGTTTTTTGTATTTAACGCTTCTGCTTCAGGTTGGCCAACTTCGAGTCAAAGGTACGGTACACAGACATTTGCCACCGGTCACGTCCGAAGACCCCAGGCTGAGCCGGTTCTGGAAGGCGGGCGCTCAATCACTTTGCATCTTCTGGTTCCTCTTCTTGTCCAGCCTTGAAAAGATCCGTCACCGGAACTGGCAGTGTCAATGCGACCTTCGTGGTCATCTGCATCGGTGGCTCCGTTCATAACCGGCGTCGTAAACTTCATCGTCCTTTTTTTTATTCTTTCTTCGATGAAGTTTCGTTCAAGCCTCGGTTCAAGCCGTTAGAAGACCGCACTTCGCTTGCCAAAACTGCCGCCGGCTGTCGAAACCAGCGTTGTCTTATTTTCCGATCCCTCATAGAAGTTAACAGTTAGAACCTGGGTGCTGAAAAGACAGAATGCGTAACGTGATTTTCGAAAGCTCCCCACTGCTCCCCACTAATACAACAGCACTACAGCTGTAAACATAAACAAAGTAGAAGGCTATGTTCAAGCTCAAGCGTGACATATTTTTTGCTGCTGAAGTGAATTGTTTTGAAACATTTTGGATCTGTTGATGTTGATGTTTTCGATGAAAAATTAAGTGCATCCCACTTTTTTCTTCTTATACTAAACGATGGGCGGTCAAAAGAGGCCTTTTTTGTTTTCCACGTGATGAAAAATTGTGTCAAAAGTGGGTGGAATTTCGTGAATCAGAAAAGCAACCGAATGGAAGTTCCGAGATTATGTATCTTTGATGTGCAGTGATAATATCGGAATAAGATTATCCAATATTATTTGGCAAGTACCATTCATAGTTATTGATAATTCGCCGCTAACATTTCAAAAAGCGTCATAAACATAGGTTTTGCATGAGACATAGCGATTTTGAAATGTTAGCAACGAATCATGCCAATCTCGATTTCAACCCTCTTCTTAAGATGTTTTGACTTCGAATACCTTAACAGCTCGACGCCATCGACTTTTTTTATTCCTGACAAAATAAATTATAGATCGATAACAATACTTGCCACTTCTTGGTATTATTTTGCGAACAGTAAATTGGTTCCACTTTGACAGTTCTAAATTGAGGCCGCTTTGCGGACAACTATTCTGCACCCATGTTAGAACTTTTAAATCAAATGAGATTTTTTTTAAAAATTTATTGGTAAAATTTTTATTTCTGAAACAAAAAAAAACTTGTAATCTACTGAAATTTTACCTTTTTCAAAAAGAATACGTCGTCAAAGTTACTTTTGTCATAACAGTAAGTAATATTTTTTGTGAGTTCCATCAAACACTCTATAGATTAATTTTTGAGTGAAATGAAATGCAGGGCCAGGGTGAATTTAAATGTTATGTGCAATAACTTACTCAGATCTTTCTCATTTTTTACAGAGATTGCCTGCCAGAAAATTAAACAGACTTGACCTCAGATTTGACAGACATACAACCTCGCATACAACCGTTGATCTGTGATATCTCCGATTTTGGGCAATTTGTGTAACATTTTACCAAAGATATTTTACTCATATCTGTGTTTTCTCAATTTTGTGTGCATTAGCCGCTTCTTGCCGTTCCACTTTCCGTTACGTTCCACGGCGGCTGACATTCGCTCGTTCCATTTTCCATCCTGTTCGCACTTCATTCATAAATCCACCCCCAGCACACGCACACACGCGCAAAACCGCGACCAAACAAGCCAAGAAGAAGACAACGGCGGCGGCGGCTGTCATTAAAAATTTTCATTCTTCAAAAAAAAGTGCAAATCCGCGGTCGTGCATTTTCCGGGTGAAATTTATCGGTGAAAACGGTTCCGCCGCGGGCTGAAACTATCGCACCCGGTGGCATTAGTGCGCGGGCAAGTGAATTGGGGTAAAACTGGTCCGTTCCGGGTGCGGCTTGGGGCCGAAAATCGCGTCGAAAGATGTCAACAAAAGCAAGCGAAGAGGAGCCGCAGCACCACGACGAAAGTGACATCGCGGACGAGTTTATTGATGATGTTTGTGATGATGATGGCGGCGGCTTCTGGGATGTTGGTTTGGCTGATTTGTTGAATTTTGCATTTCAGGATGGCGACAAGGCCGGATACTTCCCGGGGAAGACGATCACGCTGCAGATGCTGCTCGGTGCGAACGTGCTGCAGCCGGGAAAGGGCGCGATGAGCATTGAGTATTTGGTAAGTTTTGGTTTTTTTTTTTGGACCGGTATTACGCCCCCGCATTAGGATAATGTTTGGCACTTAGAAGCAACCCAGTTCAGATAGATACAAGTAAAACTATAAGTCGAGCCAAACATTTCATTAGGGCACAAAACCAAAACGTAAACATTCGGGATTATTCCACTATTCCATTCATTAGTACACTCCCTACATGCCCTCCAAGAATCAGATTGATAACAAACAATTTCCTATTGAAAAAATCAAAAACTCAAAAGGGCACATAACCATGTTCACTGCAAACCAAAAAAAAATGTTAAAATGTGCCCTTTTATTTTTCGTTTGGTTCTCGTACTTGAGGAACTTTTTGTGTTATAAAGTGAACTTTTCATACATTCTTAACACTAATTCACATCAAAAAAAAAAAAATTATTTACTTTTCACCAAGGATTTCTGCAGAGAAAAACTTCGTAAAAAAACAATATTTAAAAAGGTCCCGCGGCTGCTGTTCAGTACACTTTTGAAGAATTTTTATGTTTCACATACCTTATCTACACTATTCAATCACAAAACTTCACCAAGTGTGTGTGTGTGTGGTCCAATCCAATACCCGCTAACCGGTAGCGAAATTATGGGAAAGTATAATTTATATCAGACTGTGTACATGCCGAATGCTGATACAGCTTATCTCAGTCCCGGGTGTTAGGTGGTGATAGCCCTCGCGCTGCTTCCAACGACCCATTTCAGAATGACAGAGCTCCTTGCGGTCCAATTCCGAGGTCGCTGGGCATTGTTTGGCCCCGCCTAAACATAGAAGCTAGCATCTGAAGGAAACTCGATCTATATTTAGACTTCTAATCCCCTCAGGCAAATCAGGGATCAGCGCGTATTTAATAATATGAGAAGAAGAAATAACATGTTTCAACACTACGGATCAATTCACTGCTAGAGTGTAAACCTTCTGATGGCTGACTGCTTAGCGTCCCAGACCACCACCAATCCAAAGGTGTGAGTTCGAATCCCACCTGATTCATTTTAGTTTTTATTCATATTCAAATTCCTGATTCCAAAGTTCAAAGGTACCGACCGGGATTTGATCCCTGAACCTTCTGCTTGGGAGACAGAAGCCGTAACCATTAAGCCACGGAGCCGGTTGAATGGGACGTGGTTCTCTGAATGGATTTTTGCGAGATGAGAGCAGAGGACAACAATCATCTCAACGTTTCCACTTTACCCGGGCTAACGACCGGCAGTTCCAGTTCACGATGATTTCCCTTCATATGTTAAAAACCACTTATGATTTTGGAACATATTCCGTTTGTCAACGTTTCCTGTCATCACTGGCGGGAAAAATCTACGTGGAATCAGCTGTGCAGACCTCATGTGTGACAGGAATGCAGGTTGAGCGACTCCCACGGGCATTCAATCACAAAACTTCACCAATAATCAAAATTTCTACTGAATTCCTCATTATTTCTTACTAAACAAAAGGGCCCGTAAACATCATTCAAAACAACAATCCGGTGACAGCGCTTTAGTGCCCTTTCAGCTCTCTTCGAAATTGCATTTAGAAAGGGCCTATTATGAACAACAGTTGGAAAGTTAAAAGGGCCCAATAACGATTTTTTTTAATTATTATGAGTTTTATTGCGAAAATCAACAAAAATTAAGAAGCATTTAAGCAGAGTTGAGGATAATGATGTGTTTTATCGTATCATCAGTAAAAATACCATCAGTCAAGCTTCTTTTTTAAATAGGAATTGAAACAAGTTGTCCACTTTTTGCAAGCGATTTTCTAGAATCGCGGTTTTTGGTTTTGTGCCCTAATGAAATGTTTGGCTTGAAGTGTTCCGAACAATAGTTAGTGCCAAATGCGATTAATTGTTGCTGATACTGTTACAGGCCAATCGAATAGTAATCTAAAAAAGTAATCTGTAATGACGGAGTTAATTGAAAGCCTAATTTATATTTGCTTTTAAAATCTGCTGTCTTGAG